>NC_142932.1:85352014-85362014 GCF_046866305.1 Octopus bimaculoides
AATGCTTCTACTACTACTACCACCACCACCACTACTACTACAATATTTCATGCTACCATCATTAGTGAAGGCACATGGCTCAGTGGTTAGAGCATCGAGCTCACAATCATGAGGTAGTCGAATCGATTCTCTGACCGGATTATATTTTGTGTTCTTGAGCAAGACCCTTTATTTCACTTTGTTGTAGTGAGTTGCGACATCACTGGTGCCAAGTTGTACCGGCCTTTTCTTTTCCCTTGGATAACATCAGTGGTGTGAAGAGGCTGATATGCATGGGCAACTGCTGGTGTTCCGTAAAACAACTTTGCCTGGACTTGTGCCTCAGAGGGGAACTTTCCGGGTGCAATCCCATGATTATTCATGACTGAAGGGAGTCTATATATATATATATATATGTATATATATATATATATATATACATATATATGTGTGTGTGTGTGTGTGTGTGTGTGTGTGTGTGTAGAATATGAATGAGTAATAAAGATGTACAGGTGTCAATTCACTACAGCCATAATGAATTGTTACTTAAAGTACATGTCTGAATTACCATGAGCAAATATCTTCACTTAGCTGGGTTGTGTTATATGCACATGTGGCACCCCTGCATCGAGTCTTGATATTCAATATTTAATTAATATTGTTTGGGTGTGAGCAAGGTGCTTCAATTTAAGTACCTAATTCAACTATATTCTATATATATATATGCCATAGGCATCGCTGTGTGGTAAGAAGCTTGCTTCACAACCACATGGTTCCGGGTTCAGTCCCACTGCGTGGCACCTTGGACAAGTATCTTCTAATATAATTTTGGGCCAATCAAAGCCTTGTGAGTGGATTTGGTATGCAGAAACTGAAAGAAGCCTGTTGTATGTATATATGTATATATGTATATACTTATGTGTGTTTGTCCCTCTGCCATCGCTTGACAACTGACGTCAGTGTGTTTACGTCCCCAAAACTTAGCAGTTTGGCAAAAGAGACCGATAGAATAATTACTAGGCTTACAAAGAATAAGTCCTGGGGTTGATTTCTTAGACTACAGGCAGTGCTCCAGCATGGCCGCAGTCAGATGATTGAAACAAGTAAAATAATACACACACACACACACACACACACACACACAGGGTGACAGTGGTAGGCAGTAATGTATATAAATACAAACTTGTTACCATTACAAATATGCTTGAGGTTAACTTTCTCGGTGCAGTCCCATGGTCGTTCATGACCGAAAGGGGCCTCATCCTTATACCATCATTACCTCTGTTCCTCCTACTGTTCAATGTTGCATAATTAACTTATCTCTCTCTCTCTCTCTCATTTCAGATTTGCCTTATGCTTTCCAATCTGCCATACATGGGTTGCTGTGTAGCCATGACTTTGTGAGTGGCGTGAAGACCACAATGGAAGCCGGTGGTTGTAATGCCTCAAGAGCAGGGATCATCGGTGCTTGCATGGCAGCACAGGTAAATACAAAACATTGCATATCATTAATTCTCTGTCCATCAGTTGACAGGAAAGCTGTCATCATTGTCGTCCTCATCGTTGTTATTCATAACAACCCCACCCCAAGTGATTTCTGAATGAGGACATTTAAGATTAATGGCATTCTAACTAAGACCACTCCAAGTTATTTTTAGATATTTTAGATATTGTGTCCAATTAAGACAGAATGGTGTGATATGAGGAAAATTTGGCTACTAATTCTTGCAGATTGAGCAACCATGTGCATACACCCTCATTCGCTCGTGGTTGTTGAGGATGTTATATACAAAGTAAATACTATATTAGTTTACTGAACAGAACATGAGAAATCAAGGTCATACATAGTCATGGCCTTGTGGTAAGAAGCTTCCTTCCCAACCACATGGTTCTGAGTTCAGTCCCATGGCACTTTGGGCAAGGGTCTTCTTCTACAATAGCCTCTGGCCAACAAAAGCCTTGTGAGTGGATTTGGTACACGGGAACTAAAAGAAGCCTGTTGTAAAGAGTGGCTGTGTGGTAAGTAGCTTCCTTACTAACCACATGGTCCCAGGTTCAGTCCCACTGCATGGCACTTTGGGCAAGTGTCTTCTACTATAGCCTCAAGCTAACCAAAGCTTTGTGAGTGGATTTGATAGATGGAAACTGAAAGAAGCCCATCGTATATATACATATATATATATATATATGTATATGTTTGTGTCTCTGTGTTTGAACCCCCACCATCGCTTGACAACTGATGCTGGTGTGTTTACGTCCCTGTAACTTAGCAGTTCAGCAAAAGACACCAATAGAATAAGTGCTAGGTTTATTGGTGGTGATGCAATAGGGAGGCTCCTTCCTCTCCTACATCAACATAGTCTGTTCAAAGTGAGTGAGAAAGATAAGAGAAATTGACCCTGGTATTTGATTGGTATTTTATTTATGACTGAAAACCAAAAGTTGCCCCAGTGGGATTTGAACTCTGAAAGCCAGAACAAATTTTCCAAAGTGTTTTGTCCAATGCTGTATTGACTTTGTCAGTTCACCATCTTCATTTGACTGACAATAATGGTGTCGATGGAGTGATGACTGCATCACTGATATTGATGGTTGTAGTGGTGACAATGTTTTTGATGATGATGATGATGATGATCATCATCATCATCATCATCATCATCATCCACTGCTACTGTTGCTGTCAGTTTTCTAGAAATATAAATTTCTAAAGACATAAAACAGATCAAATCAATTCTATTGGGATTCTACCAAAAGATGGAACTGAAGAAATTATCAGGTTTTCTTCTTTCAAAGAGAAAGTGAAGAAGACTATGAAATAGCTGAGACCATATTTATGATGAGAAATCTCTAGTGCTGGGACAGAATCTTTTAAAGTCAGGTCTCCAGTTGGTGATGATGATGATGATGACGATGACGATGATGACAATGACGATGATGATGATACTTCTTGTTTTTCCTTCTCTTCTTTCTTCAATATTTCTTCTCTTCTTTATCTTTCTTCTTTGTGCTTTTTTCATCATCGTCATCATTCCGATGCTATTGTCAGCTGAAGATGATGGAAATGGTGACGGGAGGTTATCGAGCTGCAGCTATTCACATGAAAGAAAATGTGGCATTGCAGACTTTCAAGTAGGTAGAATGGTAATTGAAAGTGGGCCCTTTTCAATGGCCATTTGTTAACATTAGTAAATACATACGATAGTGAATACTATTTGGTTGTTATTTCCAGTAGATACAATGACCACAGGAAAGACCCTTCATTGGCTTGTCACATGGTGTTGTATTGTTCTGAGCATTTTTAGACTGGATCTGAAGTATGGAACGAAGTCTCTGATTGCTTAGCCAACTGGAAATAGTCACCAAGTCTCCCTCAAATCATATCATAATATAGTTCCAAATATACTTCTAAAAAGACAAGACAGTCATGGCTGGAAATCCTTCTTTTTAGAAATCTACTTGATCAGGGCTGATCTGGGGGTTAAACAACAACTACAACAATTTAGGAAAATGTTTCGATTTACTGAAATATCCAACCCACATTGGACACAGTTCAGAAAAAAAATGTTAAAAAAGATCAAAACCTGGAAAGCAAAACACTGACCACAGGGGCTTGATTTTAATTGACTGACAAACCTAATTCAAAACAAACCTACTACTACTACTACAACCACCACCACAATTGCTACTAACATTGCCACAACTACTATCACATCTATCACCACCACTATGACTACTACTACTACTATCAACACTGCTTCAACTACTACCATTAATTTTACTACTACTACCATAACTGTTACTCTCACCACAACAACTTCTAGTACAACTTCTGTATCTCTGTTTCTGGTCACAGTGGCTTTTGGCTCATGTCCTGAACCATTATTATCAGTGATAGTAAGAAGCTAAGATCAATGTTAGTTTGGCATCAGTTAGGAATTTCAAATGAAACGTCTGAATCGGGCAAGAAACCAAATGGTCAATATTGTCAGGCTGGTTTCGGTATTGACTGGATTAGAGAGGTGGAAGGTGGTGAGGAGACAGGTGGGGGTGGGAAAGAGCAAGAGAGAGAGTAAACAGGTAGAGTGAAAGAGACAGGCATACAGATAGATAGATGCTAAATGGATTACAGAGAGGGTTGGAGAAGCAAAGGAGGATAAACAGATAGAGGCAGATTGAAAGTGATGGAAAAATAGACAGACAGACAGATAAAATGGTATATACTAATTGGCTTATATTGAGGGTGGACAAGGAGAGAGAGAGAGGACAGATAAATAGAGAAAGTGAATGATATAGATAGAAATGTAGGTAGGTAGATAGATAGATAAATATATCTAGACCATATATATATATATATATATATATATATATATATATACAGGGAGAGAGAAATAGTGTGTGTATGTGAACAGAAAGAGAGAGAGAAATTAAAGGAGGTAATGAAAGAAAAAATAAAGAATGGGAGAAAGAAATGTAAGAGAAGAGAAGTATGAAAAGAAACGGGGAAGAAGAGAAAGGGAATAAAAAAAAAATACAGAGAAGGAAGAGAGAAGCATCTATACAAAAGGGAAAATATGAATGGAAAATTATTGAGCAAACAGACATAATACATCTAGCACCATATCTCTAATGTTTTAAGACAACAGGGCATGATTCAAGGAAGACTTAGCTGATGCTTTTTGTAGTTCCAATGAAGTTATATTAGCTGTCTTTCAGGTAGGGTCACCTGACGAATTTCATTAAAATATAGTACTAAATTTAAAGCAAAAAGCACCTCATGCAGCGAGCTGGCAGAATTGTTAGCCCACTGGATGAAATGCTGAGTAGTATTTCACTCGTCGCTACGTTATGAGTCCAAATCCGCTGAGGTCGACTTTGCTTTTCATCCTTTCGGGGTCAATAAATTAAGTACCAATTGAGTACTGGGGTTGATGTAATTGACTACCTTCCTCCCCATCCCCCCAAATTTCAGTCCTTGTGCCTTTGGTAGAAAGGATTATGTTGTAGATAACCCAAAATGTGAATTCAGCTTGTGTGTCATCATCATCAAACATCCATTTTCCATACTGGCATGGAGGTTGGATGGTTTGACAGGAACAGGTAAGGCTGGGGGCCACACCAGGCTCCATTATCTGTTCTGGCATAGTTTCTTATTTCTTTATTGCCCATAAAGGGCTAAACATAGAGTGGACAAACAAGGACAGACAAAGGGATTAAGTCGATTACATCGACCCCAGTGCGTAACTGGTACTTAATTTATCAACCTTGAAAGGATGAAAGGCAAAGTCGACCTCGGCGGAATTTGAACTCAGAACGTAAAGACAGACAAAATGCCGCTAAGCATTTCACCCGATGTGCTAACGTTTCTTCCAGCTTGTCGCCTTCTGACAGTTTCTATGGCTGTGTATACAATTACAAAGAATGAAAAGGAAAATATGAAAGGAAAATTATCAAGCAGACATAATACATCTAGTACCATATATCTCCAGTGTTTTAAGACACTTTGATTCAAGGAAGATTTGGCTGCTTTTTCTTGTAGGTTCTATGAAGCTAGAACAGCTGTCTTTTGGGAAGGGTTTTTTTGATGCAGTTAGCCTGGACTTGGACTAAACCTGAGTGCTCATACAGTATCCACCTGAATAATTTATTCATATATATATATATATATATATATATATATATATATATATATATATATATATATATATATATATATATATGTATATATATATATATATATATAAATTATGAATATTATTGGAATACAATAGTATTATTTTCCAGCTAAATAAAGCACTGTAAAGGTAGAATTACAAATATAAAATGGTGGTACAACAAGGCACCAATATTTGCTGGAAATGGCAGTTAATAACAGTACAACACTATGTAAAGCTTCACTGAATATATACTAGCAAAGATGTGTGTAGGTAACAAATATAAAAAATTTTCATTTTACTTCTAATCAGAACACTGAATAGATGAACAACCTAGAGTGGATAATCTAATACTCTAGTTTCAGACTTTCCTAATATGCCTGTTATCATAAATTCAGTTAGTCATCATCAGCTAGATTCACCGAGCATGAAATTTTGAAATATTTGTTACATCACTACCAGTATATTCAGTTGAATACCTAGCCATAAATAGACCCGAAATCAGCGAAAAAGTTTTATATAAAAATTATAAATATCATTGGAATGCAATAGTATCATTTTGCAGCTAAGTAAAGCACCATAAAGGTAGAATTACAAATACACACACACACAAATGCATATCAGTGTGTGTCTTTGTATTTGTGTTTATCCCCACTACCACTGGACAATTAGTGTTGGTTTGTTTATGTTCCCTGTAACTTAGTGGTTCATCAAAAGAGGTCAATAGAATAAGCACCAGGTTTCAAAAAAGATCTTTTAAATAAGTACTGGAGCTAATCCACATAACTAGAATTCTTCAACCATGGTGTCCCACCATGGTCATAGTCTAGTGACTGAAACAAGTAAATGGCAAAAGAAAAAAAAGACTGTACTGTAAGAAAGAGTGCCTGCTTAGCTACAGGCTGTTCTAGCAGATTGAAGAGTGTTGCCATCAACACCCCCCCCCCCCACACTTCATCCTGGTATTAGAAAAGCCATATTTCATTTTCCCCCTGACATGAAGTGACAAATAATGAATAATGAGAATGAGGAATGTCATTATGAAAAAGAAATATATTCTATATGAATGTGGGATCCTTCAAAATGTCTCTGATCTGTGCAGTTTGATCTTTACAACCAACTACGTATTGCCCTTACTGATTCTTGAAAGTAACTCATTAATTGCAAAGATGAGATATCCTAAGGGGTTTTGCTATAACAGGGAACCACTTCCTGTTTCCTTCCTATCCAATTGCTGGTTCGTGTGACCCTAATTTCTTTTTGATTCTGACAATATTTAGTAATTAACCCCTGTCAGTCGTTGACATATTCCGTGTGCTCTTCCCTTGTAAAATGACAGCCTCAACCAGGAAAAGGGGCTCCAGTTATCACAATAGAAAAGGGTTAGGACACTATCTCTTCATCCCAAATTACTGTAGCTGGATATAGTTATGTGGGGTTACAGGGAAATTGGTGTTGAAGGGGTGAAATGGCACGGGGGGGGGGGAAGAGACAGGGACAGCTTTGATGAATTGTTGTTTCAGATATTATATTTATTACATTTTTGTTTTTGTTTTTTCTTTGTTTCAGTGCAATAATAACATGCCCACACACCTACCCTCCTCTTTCAAAATTACATATATATATACACACTAAAACACATATACACGGATGTGTATATACAAAAAACATTAACTGAAGAAATGACTTAATTTAGAAAAGTAGTTTGGCTATTTATTAAACAGAGGGATTGAACGAAACTTTGAAGTTTCATTGAGTGCAGTTTGTCAGAGAGACGCATTTGACAAATTACTCTTGGCCAAGCTTCACAATTATATTATTTCTCTCTCTCTATGTATATATATATATATATATATATATATACAGGGGTTGGACAAAATAATAGAAACACCTTAAAATTCCAAACAAATCTATTTTAATATGAGGTATGGACTTATACAAAGTTTGAATTGTTTCCAAAGGAACTTTTGTCCATTCTTCAGCTAAAACAGTCTCCAGTTCTTCTAGTGATGATGGTGGAGGATATCAACTCCTTACTTGTTTTTCTAAAATGCACCATAAATGTTCGATAATATTGAGATCTGGAGACTTTCTTTCTCTCTGTTGTAGCTGGAACAAGGAAAACTTGTTCTCGTCTGTCTTCTGTCCAAGCTTCATTTACACGTTTGTTTAGGCTTAGCAGCCCTTCCTGTTTGTTTTCACTGTCCCATTTGTGTTACCAATTTTGACTCTCCATGCGGGAGCAACTGTTTTATCAAAAGTTTATATTGTTGTCAAATGCTCGAAATATGAAAGTAGAAAAACAGCCAACAACTGATGAAGGGTGTCGTCCTTTATGTTGTTTGTCTTGCTTTCCATTTGTATCTTTCGTTGTTCAAAAAAATAGTTCATATTCCATGTACTCATACTTCGTATTTTTTTGTTGTTACACATTTCATGACGTCCTGTGCCCACAAATGCATATATATATATATATATATATATATCATCATCATCATCGTCGTTTAACATCCGCTTTCCATGCTAGCATGGGTTGGATGATTTGACTGAGGACTGGTGAACCAGATGGCTACACCAGGCTCCAACCTGATCTGGCAGAGTTTCTACAGCTGGCTGCCCCCTTCCTAACGCCAACCACTCCGAGAGTGTAGTGGGTGCTTTTACGTGCCACCGGCATGAAGGCCAGTCAGGAGGTACTGGCAACGGCCATGCTCGAAATGTGTGTGCATATGTATGTGTGTATGTTTGTATTTACTTGGCTTGACATCATGTGATTGTTGTAAATTAATGTCATTCATTCTCAATATTCTGCTAGAACACGTCTGGCTTTGGAGAAATATTGCTTTGATTGGAAACAGGTACGAGTTGGTGAGAACAATCTGCCTCAATAACTTCCTTTCAACTATGCAAGCATAGTAAAGTGGATGTTAAAATGATGACTATGCTGGAGATAGACACACACACACACACACTACATAACAGACCATAGACCACTTGATTGAATTCTGTCTGTATCAGA
The DNA here is from genome assembly GCF_046866305.1 of Octopus bimaculoides. NCBI lineage: Eukaryota > Metazoa > Mollusca > Cephalopoda > Octopoda > Octopodidae > Octopus > Octopus bimaculoides. The sequence continues at coordinate 85,360,664 of NC_142932.1, forward strand.
ATTTATTCCTAATCTTGTTTTAAGCCAGTCTTGCAGTTATAAACACAAGAGAACATGTTAATGTATTAACTTGAACATCATGGTTTCAACCCAACTGGATCCCATCAGTTTCAGTGTAGCGTGAGCAGAAGCATGGCTGACAGACTGTCTTGATATTGGCTAATACCAAGAGTAAATCATCAGAAAGTTTACATTTAGCAGCTCCTGTTGAAAAATAAAGCAGATGATTTAATTTAATCATTTGGTGGTATAGTCTTGGCAAAAAAGCACTTGAATAAAATTACATAACACCTCACACAACATATTAATTACAATTTCTGTAAGTGCATCTAGCTTTATCATCATCCTTATTTTACCATCTATTTTTCTATGCTTGTCTGAGTCAGTTTTTTTATAGCCAGATGCTATTCCAGCCACCAATCCTCCCTTGTTTCCAAGTAAAGTAACATTCTTCCTTATCCATTGAACAAAAAATATCCTGGACATGCTTTCAGAGAGGGCTGGAAACAAACGACATTATTGGGTTTCATATGAGAGATTTGGTTACTATTTCTAGTTGATTCAATAGTTAGTTACCCCAGAGTTTCCACGACATAAAATCTCCAGGGTAACAGGCTGTGACAGTGACTGTGCACATGTCAATAGAAGTAGAATACACAGCCATGCATGCACACAGAACTTCTTGCAGTTTCCATATACCAAATTTCACTCGCAAATCATTGGTTAATTCATGGCTATGGTAGCGGACACCAGCTAATGAAATCTGTACAGTGGAAGTGAACTCAAAACCATGTTGTTCCAAAATCAAACTCCCTGACCACACAGCTTTACTGATCCTTACTCTATCTAAAATAATGAGAGGATTATAACTAAAACCCAATCAGATTTAAATTGTAACCCTTCAAATGTTAATCCCCCAAGATGTTTAGTTCTAGGTCAGCCTTCATTCAACAAACCTATGATCAAATTTATTTCAACTATGACCACTCTTTCTTTTTGTATATCAAGGTCTACATTGATGAATATATCCTTTTTTTTTTTAAGATAGTAGGGTGTGATTTCTTACAAGTCGAGGCTCACTTTATTCTTCCCAATCGAACCCCTATATTCTTCCCATCTCTGATCCCAACCCTTGTATTTTCTCTGTCTCTGTCAAATTGCTTTATTCTTCCTATCAGTAAGTCAAAATCAATCTGGATGTTCCAAGGTGTTCCATCTTCAGAAATTAAATCACTATCATGTTTCTTAATTGATCTTCAATCTTTCATAAACAACAACAAAAAAACTCTGTAACTAATGCAATAAACATGTGAGTTGAGTAGTTTACAGTTTCATAAAATCTCCATAAGTT
>NC_142932.1:85364514-85402014 GCF_046866305.1 Octopus bimaculoides
TATATATACACATATATATATATACATTTATATACATATATGTATATACATACATGTATATACATATATATATATACATACATGTATATACATATATATATACATGTATGTGTGTGTGTATATATATATATATATATACGCATGCACACACACATGTGCATGCATACACATTTCTTTTTTATTTGGCAAAATATACAGACATGACTTTACCATTATATGTAGATATATATATATATATATATATATATATATATATATATATATAGATAGATATATATAGATAGATATATATAGATATATATATATATATATATATATATATATATATATATATATATATATATATATATAGATAGATAGATATATTGCATATAAATTCATATACATACATGTAAACATGTATATGCACATACACACATACATATGTATGTGTATGTATACAAATGAGTATGTATGCATGCATATGTATACAAAATAATATTGTGGTAATGGAATTGCTTTTTAATTATGCCAAGGTGTATTTTCCTTCACTTTCTCCCAACCCCACCCTTCCTCCACCTATTTATTCCTCCACGCATTTCTTCTCGTTAACCCTTAGCTCTCACATAAAATACATGAGACCAATAATCTGTTCAGTTCTGTAGACAAGATTCCAAGCTGTCTGTCACCATTCTCTGATCTTGTTAGGAAAAAGAAAACCAGAATATTTTTTTTGATAACAAATATAGTATGTATTTATAAATGTTGTCGTTACTGTTGCTATGTTATCTCTAGTTCACTATACTCCAAGCTGTGTTGACAGCATAGAAGGAATATTAAGCTGGTCATATACCTCAGTGTTTTATAACACAGAACGAGGAGGCGGAGAAGTATATCGTATGCCTGTAGTGCATTGATGACACTACAACAAAAAGTCTTCCCAATTAAACACTAGTTCCCCACCTGCCCTTCTACTCTTGTTCAACCAGCTCTTGATATTGTCCATTCATTGCATTCTTTGCCTACCTCTTGATCTACTACCCTCTGCTCTTCCTTCTATAATAATGTTTCCCAAACCTCTGCCTCTTTGAATGTTCTTTTATTCCTTTACTTGTTTCAGTCATTTGACTGTGACCACGCTGGAGCACCACCATTAGTCAAGCAAATCGACCCCGGGACTTATTCTTTGTAAGCTTAGTACTTATTCTATTGGTCTCTTTTGCCGAACCACTATGTTACAGGGACATAAACACACCAGCATCAGTTGTCAAGTGATGTTGGGAGGGACAAACACATGCACACAAACATATTCACACACACACACATATATATATATATATATATATATATATATATATATATATATATATATATATATATATATATATACGACAGGCTTCTTTCTGTTTCTGTCTACCAAATCCATTCACAAGGTTTTGGTCGGCCTGAGACTATAGTAGAAGACAATCTACTCACAAGGCTTTGATTGGCCCAAGGTTATAGTAGAAGACACTTGCCCTTGCCCAAGATGCCATGAAGTGAAACTGAACCCAGAACCATGTGATTGGTAAAGCTTTTGTTTTTTTCACCATGTTCAGGTGTTTTTCTCTTTCACCTACTTGTAGTAAAAAAGGGTAAAGACACCCTTTGGTCATGAATGACCATAGGATTGCACCTAGAAAGTTACCCTCTGAGTCAGAAGTCTGAGCAAGGTTGTTTATGGAAGTCACCCATGCATACCAGTCTCCCCACTCTCCATGCCACTGATGTTATCCAGGAGAAAGGCAAAGGCCAATACAGCTTGGCATCAGTGACGTTGCAACTCATTTCTACAGCTGAATGAACTGGACCAATGTGAAATAAAGTGTCTTGCTCAAGAACACAACACAAAGTCTAGTCCAGTAATCAAACTCACTACCTCATGATTGTGAGCCCAATGCTCTAACCACTGAGCTATGCACTTTCACTACTTGTTGTAACACCCATTCATTTGTCCATTGATCCTTGTAACAGAGACATAACATTCTCCTATTCAGGTGTGGCTGTATGATAAGAAGCTTACTTCCCAACCACATGGTTCCAGGTTCAGTACCATTGCTTGGCACCTTGGGCAAGTGTCTTCTACTATAGCCTCGGGCCGACCAAAGCCTTGTGAGTGCATTTGGTAGGCAGAAACTGAAAGAAGCCTTTTGTGTGTGTGTGTGTGTGTGTGTGTGTGTCTTTGTTTTTGTCCCCATCACCCCATCACCACTTGGCAGTCGATGTTTGTGCGTTTACATCACTGTAACTTAGCAGTTCGGCAAGAGAGACCAATAGAATAAGTACAAGGCTTTTAAAAAAAAGAATTTAAGTCCTGGGGTCAATTTGTTCGATTAAAACCCTTCAAGGTGGTGCTCCAGCATGGCCACAGTCAAATGATTGAAACAAATAAAATAAAAGAAATACTCATGATTTAAATTCTGTCATTGCTGTTTGTCTGTCTGTATGCATGTATGTATGTAGGTATATAGGTAGGTAAGTAGTGACAGTGCTAAACAGTGATGTGTAGGAAATACAAACTTGTTACCATATATATTAGTGTGTCTTTGTGGTGTGTTTGTCACCTCCCACCACTTGATAACCAATGCTGGTTTGTTTACATTCTCATTATTTAGCAGCTTGACAGTAAAGAAACTGAACCCCCCTTTTTTTTTGTTAAAGGTTTATTCAATTAGTCTTCAGATTAAGAATAGTTTAAAATAAAATAGGCACAGGCTCCAATCTGATTTGGCAGAGTTTCTACAGCTGGATGCCCTTCCTAACGCCGACCACTCTGAGAGTGTAGTGGGTGCTTTTACGTGCCACCGGCACGAAGGCCAGTCAGGCGGTACTGGCAACAGCCACGCCCAAGATGGTGTATTTTACGTGCCACCTGCACAGGAGCCAGTCCAGCGGCACTGGCAACGATCTCGCTCGAATGTCTTTACACGTGCCACCGGCACAAGTGCCAGGAAGGAGACGTTGGGCACAGGTGCAGTGTCCCAGCATGGCCACAGTCCAATGTTAAAAGATAAAATGAAAAAGAGGTTAAAAATAAAAAATAAAAAAAAACAGGAAAGCAAAGTAGGTAAAACAAATTTGTATGGTACTACATCACATTGAAACCAGTTTCATCAACAAGTTTTGCCACTACACACTATAGGCTCGTTTATTTACACTGTTGCACAGAACTCTTTCATTTTCTCTCTTTCTCTCTCTCATCATTATCATCATCTCTAGCTACCACTACCATTCACTCCTTGCCACTCACCACCACCAGCTGACACTAGTTGCCTCTAGATAAGCTGACAAGGGAGTTTCTATGTGATCACTTAACATACAAGAAATAGCAGCCAAATCTCCATCAAGTTTCACTCTCACCATCTTGGATAAAAAAAAACACTTACTGCATAAAGCAGCCCTGACTTTCTTGTGCATAACTGGAATGCTTCTGGTTATGGATTTTCTCAGTCAGGTTTGGCTTGATGCTAAACGCCAACAATTAGCCACTAGACAGACGGTGGCCAGAATTGATAAAAAGAAGAGGAAGGAAAAAAAAAATGAAATTTCTTTCACAAAATTGCTAAAAATAGAAAGAATAACAATACAAACACAAAACAAACAAAAACAATATAATAAAATAAACAATTGTAAATTCATGAACAGGTTTTATTGAGTTTTCGTATAAAATAGTTCCACCACCATTATTTAGAATAACTGGAGTGTTTCCATGATGTGGTTGTTTAACCTGATAGCAATATGTAAGGGTTTTAAAAAGAGCAGGATGACCATTCATCTGCCCATGTGTGGGCAGGCTTCTTTTTTATCCTTCATTTCAGCCAATGGGTGGTGGCCATGCTGGATTGCTACAACACAGGATTTAGTCCAGTGGTTCTCGACCGGGGTCCATATGGCCTTTGGGGAGACCATGTAAGATTTTGTTGTTGAAATTTATGTGCAATAAACTGCTCAATATTCTCATCATCATCATCATTTAACGTCCACTTTCCATGCTGGCTTGGGTTGGACTGTTTGATACAGAGCTGGCTAGCAGGGAGCTGTCCGAACTCCAACACTCTCTTGTGGCATGGTTTCTACAGCTGGATGCCCTTCCTATTGCCAACCACTTAACAGAGAATGCTGGGTGTTTTTTGTGTGCCACTGGCATGGGTGCATTTATGCAGCACCATCATGGGCGTGTTAACAGAGCACTGGCATGGGTGCTTTTTATGTACCACTGGCACAGGTGCATTTATGCAGCACCAGCACAGGTGCATTAATGCAGCACTGGCACAGGTGCTCTTTACGTGCCACTGGCACTGATGCTTCTTACATGTCACTGGCACAGGTGCTTATGTACTACTGGCACAGGTGCATTTATGCTGCACCAGTATGGGTGCATTAACACAGCACTGGCACAGGTGCCCTTTACATGCCACCACCATGGGTGTTTTATGCAGCATAGGCACGGGTGTATTAACGCAGCACCAGCATTGATGCTTTTTAAGTGGCACCAGCATCTTGAAGGACAAGCTTGTATGTGTGGAAGGCAGCAATTTTACTTAGCTTGACATGTCTTATCAAGTACGGCAAATCACTACATCTCCCATTCCCTTGTCATTTCCTCAATGAGGCCCAGTGTCTGAAGATCCCTTTTCACTGCTTCATCCCACATCTTCATAATTCTTAATAATATTGATTTATAAAAATATAATAGGATTTTTTAAACATCAAATAGCTATGAGGATCCACCTAAGTAAAATTTTAATCAAAGGGGTCCACAAGCAAAAAATGGTTGAAAACTCCGGTTTAGACAAACAAATCAAGCCCAGTACATTTTATAATATTGGTTTTATTCTAACAATCTCTTTTTTGCTGAGCTGCTTAGTAATGAGAGACATAAACAAACCAACATCAGTTGTCTAATGGTGAAGGGGACAAATACAGACACAGACACTCACTTGTATATTTGGTGACAAATCTGGAGTTATACACATCACAGTTTGGCCCTGTCACTCTGTATTTTATTTACAGTAACCTGCTGAATAGTGCTACCAGTCATTGAACGATGACAGAAATACCATGAGAGAGACCTGTCTCTCATGTCAGTTTGCAGCATCTGCCTTTTCAATCTTTGTTGCTGAAGAAAAGATAATCACTCTGAATTGCAGGCATCCAAATGTCTGGTTAGGGGATGCTGTTAGCTGACTTGATGTATTTATCTACAGTGAGAAATTTTCTCCATGACAAAATCCAGTGAATGGCTTTTTGACAAGTTCAAAGATGCTTCTAGCTGTAGAAACCTTGCCAGATCAGATTGGAGCCTGGTACAGCCTACTGGCTTGCCAGTCCTCAGTCAAACCATCCAACCCATGCCAACATGGAAAACGGATGTTAATGATGATGATGATGGATTTGGTGATGCAAATAGGAAAAATAGAACTCAGATCATAAGTACATATATTTCTATTCATAATCAACAGAAGACACAGAGTATGTCACTCTGTGACTTCTGCCAATTATTGATAAAGTTACATATATATATATATATATATATATATATATATATATATATATATATGTATTTTATATATATAATAATTAGCCCATTTTGTACATGTATATCTATATACAGGGTGGTCCAAAAGTAGGTTTACCATTATCACATAGGCACTTTAAATTTCTTTTAAAACATTTTTACATTTAAATTTCTATCTTATAAAGTGAGAAGGGAGCTTGACAAAATTAACTAAATGAACATATAATAATGGTTTCATATTTTTTTATAATTAAGATCTAAACTGTTAATATATGAATGCAAAAGGGATAGTTAAATAACTGTAAACCTACTTTTAGGCCACCCTGTATGTATATATATAAAATGGGCTTCCACACAGTTTGTCTACCAAATTCACTTACAAGTCATTTGTCAGCCCAGGGCTACAGTAAAAAACACTACAAAAACAACAAACACAGTTCTAATGTCACATAGCTACAATAACAATGACAAGATGCAATTCTAGTGTCACATAGCCATGACAACAATGAGAATTCAGTTAAGGACTTCCATGTTTAATGCCATATCGCCACTAAGTTTTGTTTTCTTTTGCCAACTAAGAAGGCAATTTTATATAAGAATTTTTTTTTTATATACATCGTTCAGTATATCTCTGTAAGTTATTCCAATTCATGCTATTGGTCCATTTCAGTTATTTCCCTTTGGTTATTTTAACAAAATCCTATTGGAAGAGTCCAACTACACCATCAAAAAAGCTGGTATCAATAACATCTAGAAATATAATCTATATTATTTTTATTTATTATTATTATCATCTTTATTATTATTATTATTATTATTATTATTATCCCTTTTTAAATATTTGTTATCTGTAAAGAATTTGTAATTATACTGTAGCAGGGAGCAACAGCAGGTGGTTGTGCAGGGTGATAAGAGATTGAGGCTGTGATACTGACTTTGGTAAATTCTAGCAGGCACTGACTGATAAGTGTAAGCTGTTTTGAAATCATCTGATGTGCACATTGATCTCGTATTGGCAATACTGTTTCAGTTAGCTAGCTAGCTGTGTCGTATCACTTAGGATATCTTTAACGAGGAAATTGAAAACAGTCAGGTTCAAAAAAATAACTGAAAGATAGAAAGTAGCTTTGAGAGGAAAACAAATATAAGAAAATATATGTGTATGTGTTGTATATCAAGATGTACAGCAGTAAATGTAGACAAACATTCATACATATACACACATGCAACAGAATGTTTACTGCCATCCATATACTTACAGTTGCTAAAATGTATTACACTTGTATACACGGAACTTAAATTTTTATGTACATCTGCCATCGGTGGTTACATATACACACACAAACACAAAGTATGTGTGTATATGTGTGTGTGTGTGCAGGCATGCTTCTCATCCACATGATTTCAGGTTCAGTTCTACTGTGTGGAACCTCAACCAAGTGTCTTCTACAATAGTCCCTGGCCACCAACTATAAAGCCTTGAGAGTGGATCTGGTAGATTGAAGCTGAAAGAAACGTGTTATGTTAACTTAGCAGTTCGGCAGAGTGACTGATAAAAAGTACTAGGCTTAAAAAGATAAATCCTGGGGTCGATTTGTTCAACTAAAACCCTTCAAGGCAATGCTCCAGTATGGCTGCGGTTAAGCGACTGAAACAAGTAAAAGAATAAAAGAATATGGCTGTGTGCTAAGTAGCTTGCTTACCAATCACATGGTTCTGGGTTCAGTCCCACTGTGTGGCACCTTGGGCAAGTGTCTTCTACTATAACCTCGGGCCGACCAAAGCCTTGTGAGTGAATTTGGTAGACGGAAACTGAAAGAAACCCATTGTATATGTGTGTGTGTGTGTGCGTCTGTGTTTGTCCCCTCCACCATCGCTTGACAACCGATGCCAGTGTGTTTACATCCCCGTAACTTAGCAGTTTGGCAAAAGAAACTGATAGGATAAGTACTAGGCTTACAAAGAATAAGTCCTGGGGTCAAATTTTTCAACTAAAAGCGGTGCTCCAGCATGGCCGCTGTCAAATGATTGAAATAAAAGAATATAACCTAAAACTTTTCTTGACACCTATTATTTTCTCTTCATTGTATTTCTAACCCTTTTTTAAGAAAAAAAAAACGCTTTTATCTATAGTCCTATACTTCATTATATTTCTACTATGTTTGTGCATTCATATATTTATGTCCATTTATATTTTTAATATTCATATACTTTTATATGTATTTTTAATATATCAATATATGTTCTTTGGACTATATTTATCTTAATTAAATCCGTGTACATATCTGTTCATTGTAGTTTGCCTGATTTGAACTTTCTCCATTCCCTTTATTATACTTGTCTAACATCTCAGGTCTGACTTGAACACTTCTATGTGGTCTGTATCTTTCGTAAGAAAAATCTAACTAATATATATATATATATATATATATATATATATATATATATATATATATATATATATATATACACACACACATATTTATTCCTGCTTAAACATAGATGTTCTGTAAGAACAAACAATACGTCACTCAGCAAGACCTTTGTCAGCTGCTCTCCAGCTATCTATTTAAGGCTGTATATGGCTATGATGCGGCCACACTTGGAATTTGCATCACCAGTCTGGAACCCCTATCTTGCTCAGGACATTGACCTCCTGGAAACTGTTCAGAAATGTGTAACCAAGTGAATACTCTCCATGAGGTATCTACCATACTCTGAACACCTTGCTTCCCTGGACATAGATACATTGAAGCTCTGACATCTGTAAATTAACTTGGTAAACACCCACAAAATTATTAACCATCATGCCAACAACCACCTTGAGCACCTTTTTAAGCTCCATGTGTCTAACACATGTGGGCATGCCTACAAAGTCAGCAAACAACACAGCTCTGATGACTTTCGGAAACATTTTTTCACACTTAGAGTTGCTGAAGCATGGAACAAACTACCTGCATCAGTTCTTAGTTGCCGAGACATTGCATCCTTTAAAACCTCCATGCTTCTCAAAATTCACAAACACCACACCTGATATCCATACGCATGCACACATGTATATCATGACTCATACATTGTTCACTTTTCTGACTTTTGTACATAGTTCTATGTACTATACATGCACCTTTGATTAGTTATAGTGCACCTGAGCACTATACACAATAATTTCATTATTATTATAATACTGCGTTTGTTACCATATGAGAAACCTTCATATTGGTTTTTGGTGCAAAATGCACTTGTGTTACTTGTGTGATGATGATAATTTACAACCATCAAATTATATTGTGATCTGTGTGTTTGCGTGTATCCTTGTCTAGACATCACATGATGGTTGTATATTAGCATCATTACACGAATAAGTTTGTTTTGTTTCCAGTCTTCTGTAAAAAAAAAGTTAAAAGAAGGAAAACAAAAGAAGGTTGGTGATAAGAAAGGAATCCAGTTATAGAGAATCTGCATCAACAAATTCCACCTGACACATGCAAGCATGGAAAAGTGGAAGTTAAATGATGACGATGCTGATGATGACTTATTGTCTGCAAGTGTCATCATCATCATCATTGTTTAATGTCCAGTCTCCATGCTGATATGGGTTGGACGGCTTGACACAGAGCTGGCTAGCAGGGAGCTGTCCAGATTACAACTATCTGTTGTGGCATGGTTTCTATAGTTGGATGACCTTCCTAACACCAACCACTTAACAGAGTGTGCTGGGTGTTTTTTACATGTCACCATCACATGTGCATTTACACAGAACTAGCATGGATGTGTTAACACAGCATCGCCTACCTTGGTTATAATTCCTTCCTCATTGTAGAAGGCCTTCCAATGTTTGAATTTGGTTATGCATTCATGTTATATATATCATCATCATCATCATCATCATCGTTTAATGTCCGCTTTCCATGCTAGCATGGGTTGGACGATTTGACTGAGGACTGGTGAAACCGGATGGCAACACCGGGCTCCAATCTGATTTGGCAGAGTTTCTACAGCTGGATGCCCTTCCTAACGCCAACCACTCAGAGATTGTAGTGGGTGCTTTTATGTGTCACCCGCACGAAGGCCAGTCAGGCGGAACTGGCAACGGCCACATATATATATATATATATATATATATATATATATATAAAGCTGTTGTTCCTAAATGGTTTTTGTATATTCTTTAAGAAATAAATGGAGATTTCTCCCATTTCTTATTTCTTTATTACCCACAAGGGGCTAAACATAGAGGGGACAAACAAGCAAACAAGGACAGACAAAGGGATTAAGTCGATTACATCGACCCCAGTACGTAACTAGTACTTAATTTATCGACCCCGAAAGGATGAAAGGCTAAGTTGACCTCGGCGGAATTTGAACTCAGAACGTAAAGGCAGACAAAATACTGCTAAGCATTTCGCCCGGCGTGCTAACGTTTCTGCCAGCTCACCGCCTTCGATTTCTCCCATCTCTGATACTTAATCTTGACTAGGAACTGAACCAAAAATTTTCTGGGATGGTCATGGTTGGAACACTTTTTGTGTTATAGGTTTACTCTGTTTCTTTTGGGATTAAACAATAACCCATTACCAAATGTAGTGGATTGCAGAGAACTAAAAGCATCACACACTCATGCAAGCAGATTGTCTGCTTCTGTTTCACCGCCATCTCTCCCATTCTTTGGAATTATTTTAAAATCTAATTTTTTAGTTCAAAGAAATATTTTAATAAAAAGTGGGAAAATAGCAAAAATTCAATAAACCAAAATAGCAAAAGAAGTTGGTAGTTGGCTATAATTGGAATCAGCAATATAAGGAGCATGAAGAGGAACTTGACAGCTGATTGAATTTCAAATACCAGCGTCCTCGCAGGAAGCTGTCTGTCTGATTGCTGTGAAAATACCAGCGTGCACACAATCACTGCTCAATCTCATCACACTGAGACTGATTATGAAAGCTGTAGCCACCCATCGATAATTTATGCATGATCTAGATTTCTCAACATTCTTGTTTTTCATTGTTGTTGCTGACTGTGTTGTGTGTGTGTGTGTGCGAGTGCGCACGTGTGTATGTGCATGCGTGTGTGTACATTAGCTAATCCAGTAGCCTGTTACCCTTGAGCTTTTACATCATGGAAACTCCAGAGAAACTAACTATGGGATCAACTAAGATAAATTACTATACTCTATTAGTATTGTGCTGAGCCAGAGACTGGAATATGTTAGGGAGCCACTTCTAACACCACCACCACTACCATTACTGTTACTATTGCCACAGCTACCACCACTATTACTAACACCACCACCAATACTACAACTGCTACCACCACACCACCACCTCTAATACTGTATCAGAAGGTTAGCATTAATGTTCACTCTGGTAGTTAAAGGTAAATATTGAGATCCAAGTAGCAGCTTGATAGTAATAATAATAATAATGATAATAATAATAATAATAATGATGATGATAATAAATGAGTGCATAAAATATTTGTTTAGTTAGATTATATACTTCCGTTGTACAAGTTACAGCATCTCCATTGGAAATCTATAATGTACAGTATGGATTTCACAACATCACTGACTAAATATTGATAGGGAAGGTTCAGCTATGTGGTGCCAACATCCAACTAATGAAGAACTTTCGAGAAAGGAAGGGAACGAGAATAGTAGGGGACGAGAATGCATAAAGGGAAAACGATGTTTGTGAAAAGAGGGTGGTGTGTGGTTTAAAGAGTACTGGTTATTTGGACTGTCAACAAAGACAAAGAAAGATAAGGAAATCTGTCAATGAAACGTTGCTAGATTGAGTAAATATAAGTTATTATCTAGAAGTTATTCTAGAAATTTAATGACTAGCCATTAATTAAGTTATCTTGAGTCTGAGCAGAACATGATATTCAGGGATTAGAGAATGTATGCATGCTATTTGGTAAACAAAGAATTCAGTGAAGGTTTTTATAGTTAGATGTGTGAGGTTTACTGGGGTTTTTTTAAATATGTATACCAGTTACCTGAATTTCATCAAAGGCAACTAAAAGAAAAAGCATACTGCCACAAAATATTTATTTTGAGGCAGTATTTTATAGCCAGATGCCCTTTTTATTAACAAACCCTTACCTGTTTTTCAAGTAAAGGACTTTTTTTATTTCACTCGTCTTTGAAAGTGCAGAACTACAGGACGTATGGCTTTCAGGGAATGTAAACATTAACATCACTGTTTTGCTCAAACAGTGTCATGGAAAAGGTAAACACTCACACATACACACAAAAGGTAAACACTCACACAAACACACACACAAAAGCATGCATGATGGGCTTCCATACAGTTTCCATCTACCAATTCCACTCATAAAACATTGATTGACACAATGTACCTTGCAAAGGGATGGCAACTGAAAACATGTACCTACACAGCAATGTATGTCTACATGAGATAATATATCTTAGATTGTGACAGATGAATTAATCTTAGTAACAACAAATTCAGAAATTTCAACAACTAGTTTCAGAGGGACCTCATGAACTTTATTGGGCAAGTGTCTCCTACTATAACCTCGGGCCAACCAACGTCTTGAGAGTAGATTTGGTAGAGGGAAACTGAAAGAAACCCATCGTGTGTATGTGTGTGTTTTTGTCCCCCACCACCGTTTGACAACCAGTATGGATTTGTTTACATCCCTGTGACTTAGTAGTTTAAATGAAGTGTATGTTTATAGCAGAAAGTATTTAAATACGCATATATTTAAATGCTTTCCACTATAAACATACCCTTCATTGACCTTTCCTTCCAGGGCCCCTATATTTTAAATAAAGATCTGAATCAGAAATTATGAAGTTTGTGCATTTGCTATGAAAAGCTGTCATGGAAGTGATGAAAATAGAGATCAATGATAATGGGAAGAACTGGAAGATGAAAATAATACAAGGAACAAAACATAGTTATTCTCTCTGTTAGAGAAAGAACTTGTTTATTTATACAAAGTGAGTTTGGCTATCTTCAATTTGGCTTTTGTGCCTGTCTTCACCTAAGGTCATGACTGTTAGGTGATGGACCGAAAGAGTATAAGCGTGAATACAAGTGACCAAAATGGGGTTCCTGTAAAGAGTCTCTGCAGTGGTATTACTTGAGAGGGTGCATATCTCAGAGATCAGGGAGTCTCTCCACAGGGGTAGATCAAGAACAAGATGATGGGATAATATCCATAATGTCAGTTGGTTGTGCTCAGGAATCCAACCAGAAAACCTAATGATGGTTACTTCTGATAGCCAGGAGCCACATCAACTATCTAAAAATCAATAGTTCATTATTATATATCACTTAATCAGCAAGTAATTATCAAAAAGTATATCCTCTGAAAATCATTCTTAGATTTGGTAGTTATGAGTCAAGCTACACTGAGGTGTTCACATTAAGTTGAAACATATTTAGAGTTGTTACTATATTTAACAGACACCAGTCTCACTTCTATGCTACATATATTTCCATTTAATTTTTAATTCACTTAGATTCCAGAGTTTTCTCCCTTGCCACCTTTAAAAAGAATTGTCATTAATGCAAATGATATTTATTCATATTATGAGTATAATTTCAATTAACTAGAAATAATTCTTGGTTCATTTCATTAGATATGGCAGCTGGCTCTTAACTATTTATTTAAAATATCAAGTTGCAAAGCTTGTTATTTATGTATTTAAATGCTTTCCACAACAATCATTCACTTCATTTAACTAGTTCTGTAGAAGCTATAAGATGTTGCATAAGCTCTTGGCTCTGTGTTCAGTGCTTCCTATAGCAGAAATGGCAGTAAGCTAATGAAAGTGATTAGACAACTCCTGTTTCTCTGTCATTCATTAATTTATATATATGTATAAATATGTTATCTCTCTAGTGCCAGTGGCATGAAAAAAGCACCCAGTACATAATGTTAAGTGGTTGGCATTAGAAAGGGTACCCAGCTGTAGAAACCATGACAAAGCTAAAATTGGAGCCCAAAGCAGCTCTATGTCTTGCTGGAATCTGTCAAACTGTCCAACCCATGCCAACATGGGAAAAAGATATTAAATGACAATGATAGATACACACACACATGTATACACATATGTAAAAACTCACACATCATTATCTAACTATATCATGATGTTGATGATGATATAGTTAGATAGTGATGTGTGTGTGTGTGTGTGTGTGTGTTTATATCTATCATCATTTAATATCTATTTCCCATGTTGGCATGGGTTGGACAGTTTGACAGATTCCATCAAGCCACAGGGCTGCTTTGGGCTCCAATTTCAGCTTTGTCATGGTTTCTACAGCTAGGTACCCTTTCTAATGCCAACCACTTAACAGTATGTACTGGGTACTTTTTTTTCATGCCACTGGCACTAGAGAGATAACTAACTTGCATGACAAAAAAGGAACAGGATGAATAAAAAAAAAAATACTTGACTGGGGACAGGGGTGAATTATGCTGGGTATTGTGAGGTTAAAGTGTCCTAGAAAGACAAACCCAGGCGATTTGCTATAGGGAGATATGTGGTTGCTCTACATTATATATGAGTGTGTGTAAATGGCTGGAAAGAAGACTGAAATGCTGGTGACCAGATACCAGAGCATCTCAAAATGCAAAATGGTGGAGGTGCATTTGAGGAGAAATACCAGTATGAGGACAGAGTAAGGTGTGAGATATAGAAGTAACCCAGGAAGGAGAATACATCAGAAAATAAGTGGGGAGTAGTATAAAAGGTATAGGAGGTATAGGCGCAGGAGTGGCTGTGTGGGAAGTAGCTTGCTAACCAGCCACATGGTTCTGGGTTCAGTCCCATTGCATGGTACCTTGGGCAAGTGTCTTCTACTATAGCCTTGGACCAACCAAAGCCTTGTGAGTGGATTTAGTAGATGAAAACTGAAAGAAGCTCATTGTATATATGTATGTATATATATATATATATATATGTATGTATGTGTGTGTATATGCTTGTGCGTCTGTGTTTGTCCCCTCCAACATCGCTTGACAACCGATGCTGGTGTGTTTACGTCCCAGTAACTTAGCGGGTCGGCAAAAAGAGACCGATAGAATAAGTATCAGGCTTACGAAGAATAAGTCCTGGGGTCGATTTGCTCGGCTAAAGGCAGTGCTCCAGCATGACTGCAGTCAAATGACTGAAACAAGTAAAAGAGTAAAAGAGAGTAAAAGAGTGGTGGAGAGGGAGGTGTAAAGGTATAATGGGGGACGGGGGCTACAGTAGGTGGGTCATGATGGCCAATGTAAGAGGTATTAAAAATGGAATATGGTAGAGGAGAGAAAGAGCAATGATTGAAGTCACAGCAAAAGATTATTGCCGGAAATAGTGTGGGAAGAGATGAGAAAGAACGGTAGAACTGGTTCCAGCAGGGAAGGAGGCAGATAACTGGATGTGCAAAGAAGTTGGTAGTGGGGGGGGGGGGATGTAATATATTTTTTTTCTTTTCTAGGCACAAGGCCTGAAATTTTGGGGTAGGGGGGGCAGTCAATTAGATCAACCCCAGTATGCAACTGGTACTTAATTTATCGACCCCCCCAAAAGGATGAAAGACAAAGTCGACCTCAACAGAATTTGAACTCAGAACGTAAAGACAGACAAAATACTGCTAAACATTTTGCCCAGCGTGCTAACATTTCTGCCAGCTCACCGCCATTAAGTGGTGGGGATGTAATATGTACCAATTCTACACACAAGTGATTACCACAGCTAAGCAGTGTCAAAGACAGAAGAGTGGTGTGTGTTAAAGGATGAGGTATTAGGAAAGATTGAAGGGCAGGGGCCCCTTTACCCTTTCTGCCCTGTCTAGCTTACCCAAGCATAACTAAGGTGCATTTAGGGTATCATTTTTTGCCCTGTTGGATAGGTCTTCTCAAGCACAGGGAATCACAAAGCACCTTGGTCCTTTTTCATCTCTGTGACGTTCAGTATCTTGAGATCAGCTTTCACTACTTTGTCCCATGTTTTCCTGGGTCTCTGTCTTCTACTTTGAGCAACAGGCATTTCTTCATACTTTCATCTGTCCTCTTACGTATGCATCACATACCAA
This sequence comes from Octopus bimaculoides, assembly GCF_046866305.1. Classification (NCBI taxonomy): domain Eukaryota; kingdom Metazoa; phylum Mollusca; class Cephalopoda; order Octopoda; family Octopodidae; genus Octopus; species Octopus bimaculoides. The sequence goes on from NC_142932.1 coordinate 85,380,106, forward strand.
ACCAATGCAGTCTTTTCTCTTGCACACTACAACCAATTCCACTTATGTCTAATTTTTCTCTCAAGACATCAACACTTTGTCACACATACACACTGATATTGCACATCCAATGGAATATATTAACTTCATTTCTTTCTAGCCTTCATATGTCTTCTGCATTCAGGGCCCAAGTCTCACTACCATGTGGTGTTTTTGTTCATACACAAGTATCATACAACCTGCCTTTTACTCCGAGAGAGAGACCTTTAAATGCCAACAGAGGTAACACACACACACACACACACACACACACACACACACATTCAGAAACATTCCCAACTGGTTTCTTATTCAAACTATCTACATACACTCAACTTGAATGCATGCATGAGTGTGTATTCAGGTTGGGTGTATATGTATTCTGATGAACAATATATGCACATAATCTGGATCAAAAACCAGTTGAAAACATTAATATATTATCAATGTGTGTATGTTTTGGGAGTGTATGCAGAGATTTACATTGATATATGTGTAGATGGAATAAGAAAGGCAAATGTGAGGATGCATGTTTTAAAGTTTTATGAATGAGTGTAGAACATATTTGTGTGTGGGTGTGTGTGTGTGTAACCATGTATATATATGTGTGCATGGATATGTGTATGAAGGTATATGTTTGTATGGATGTGTGTGTGTGTGTGGATATGTGTGTGTATGGATATATGTGTGTGTGTGTGTGTGTGGAGATATCTGTATGTGTATGGATATGTATGTGTGGATATATATATATGTATGTGCGTATATATATATATATATATATATATATATATATATGTGTGTGTGTGTGTGTGTAGACATATATGTTTGTATATATTTGTATGTGTGTATGGACATGTCTTGTGCATATATGTGTGTGCACAAATACTTATATGTGAACACTTAAGCAATCCAGTTCTTTATGTAAATATATTCTTCATTACATATATAATTTTTCTTTGAAAAAACACCCCTAAAATAGCTTGCTGCTGCTGCTTACTATGCTGCTAATGCTGCTATGGTAACTGGAAGACACAGCAGGAATACCGATGAACAAGGCATCCACCCTAGCACACACTTTACTATTACTACCTGTTTTCATGAGTGAGTGTGTGTGTGTGTGTGTGTCTTGTATGGGACGTCACTATTTGTGCAGGTGTTTGTGTGTAAACTTGTGCATATGTTATATGTTTGTGCATGTGTGTGTGTTTGAGTATATGGCATGTCGCTGTTCATATCACCCTGTGTATCTCTGTGTGTGTGCATGTATTTTTATATATGTTTATATGTATGTGTCTTATGTATTAAGTCTGTGCATGTGTGTGTATGTGTTTCATTACATGTCATTCACTGTTTGAATGTATGTGTCTCATTAATGCAATGTAACAATCCATATGTATGTGTGTGGGCGTGTGTGTGTGTGTGTGTAACTGCTGCTTTAGCCACAACTTTAGTACACTTTCCTACTCATGTGCAATCTTACAGGTAAAAAAGGGTGTATATGAGTGCATATATATATATATATATGTGTGTATAGAATGACAGACAAAGAGAGAAGAACTAAATAGCCACCATCATCAATGCCAAAACACTAACAACAGTATATACTCAACGTGTGTGTGTGTGTGTGTGTCTATATATTCTTTTGCTTTTTTACACATTTCAGTCATCTGACTGCAGCCATACTAGAGCACTGCCTTAAAGGGTTTTAGTTGAAGAAACTGACCTCAGGACCTATTCTTTGTTAGCCTAGTACGTATTCTATCAGTCTTTTTTGCCGAACTTGGTGGGACATATACACACCAACATCGGTTGTCAAGTAATGGTGGGGAGACAAACACAGACACAAAGACACACACACACACACACACACACACACACACACACACACACACACACACACACACACACACACATATATATATATATATATATATATATATATATCATGGGCTTCTTTCAGTTTCTGCCTACCAAATCCACTCACAAAGCTTTGGTTGGCCTAAGGTTATAGTAGAAGACATTTGCCCAAGGTGCCACTCAGTGAGACTGAACCCAGGGCCATGTGGTTGGGAAGCAAGCTTCTTAGCACACAGCCATGCCTATCTTTTACTTGCTTAATTAGTCATTGGGCTCTGGCCATGCTGGGGCACCGTTAGTTGAACAAATTTCCTCCTCTCCCCATTGCTTATTTTTTTACTTATTTTGTTGGCCTCTTGCAGAACCTCTAAGTTATAGGGACATAAACAAACCAACATTAGTTCTCAGTGGTCATGGGATATGTGTGTGTGTTGGGCTTCCACACAGTTTCTCTCTCCCAAATTTACTCACAAGGCATTGGTCAACCTAGGCCTACAGTAAAAGACACTTGCCCTAAATTCCATGCAGTGGCACTGAAACTGAAACTACATGGTTGCAAAACAAGCTTCTTAACCACACAGCCATGCCTCTGCCTAGTTTGTCCATTTGTATCTAAGTTAGCAGCAGCAGAAACATTGTCTTTCCACTTCTTTTTCATACTGTGTTTAGCCCTAGGTCAGTCCTGATCAACCTGCAAACAAAAGCTCTTGAGTCATAAACCATCCCTTCGTTTGATACTCAAAGACTGTACTGGCTAATCAATATGCCCTTCTTTATTTTTTAATATGGTAAGGAAGGTAAAGTTTGAGGAAAATTTTACTGCTATTTCTAGCACGTCAAGTGCCTGCATAGAAGCTCTTTCAGTGGCTTGTATGTGTATGTGTGTTTCTGTAGATATATGAATACTTGTGAGTGTCTACATGTGTGTGTGTGAATTTTTGTAGGTGTGTCATGTGTGAGGACACATGTTTGTATGTATGTATGTATGTATATGTCCTGGGTATAACTTTAAACTATATTCAATAGTGGGGCTCTGGTATAGGAGTTCCAGGATGTTGACGACTGTGGAGCAACCACGTGGCAGTTATTGTGGCAGTTATTGTTCCCTGGCTTAGGTTGGACGGTTTGAAAGTAGCTGGCTAGGCAGAAAACTGCACCAAGCTTCAGTGTCTGTTTTGACATGATTTTCACAGCTGGATGCCCTTCCTAACTCCAACCACCCTGCAGAGTGGACTGTGTGCTTTTTTAACATAGCACCAGCACAAGCAAGGTCAATTTTGGCATTGTTTTTAAAGCTGACTGTCCTTCCAAAGGCCAACTGTTTTACAGTGTGGACTACCATATATATATATATATATATATATATATATATATATATATGTGTGTGTGTGTGTGTGTGTACACACAGACACTATACACTATTCAGTGTCACCTCTTTAAAGGGTTTAATCAAACAAATCAGCCCCCAATACTTATTCTTTTGAAGTCTGGTTCTTCTGTCAATCTCTTTTGCTGAACAACCAAGTTTCAGAAATGTAAAAAAATTAGCATCAGTTGTCAACACACTCATACACATATACATACATACATACATACAAACATACATACATATGTCTGTGCATGTATGTATATGTATGTGTGTGCATGTATGTGTATAAATGTGTGTGTATATGTGAATATATACAAGTATATATATATATGTATATATATATATATATCTGTATATGTGCATGTATATGCATGTATATATATATATATATATATATATATATATAAAGGGCTCACACAATGTCCATCTACTGAATTCACTAACAATGCATTGGTTGGCCCAGGACTATAGTAGAAGACACTTTCACAAGGTGGTGCAGAGTGAAAGTGAACTCAAAACTACACAGTCACAAAGTGAACTTTTTACACACAGCCATGTATCCACATACACACACACACACACATATATATATTACCTTTGAATGTTTCCATTTAGAAAAAAAAAAACAGTTTCAGGACAGTACTCAACATACAGATGTGAAGAGGATGTATTAATTTTTTTTTTTTTTTTTTCTTAAAAGAGAGATTTATAGACTTACTTTTTACAAGTCTAGTTCCGTTTATTTGAATGTTGGTGAATTTGACAAATTTAGTTTAGTAAAGGAAATGAGATTGGTCTTGTAAGAGTTAGTGTGTGTGTGTGTGTGTGTGTGTGTGTGTGTGTGTGTGTGTGTGTGACTAAGCCATCAGCCATAGACTTCTCACACACCCAATTCCTTCATGTACTTCTACTTATATATACATGTGTATGTTTGTTTGTATTTATGTGTGTGTATCTACAATGTGTGTGTGTGTTTGTAAAAGCAAAAGCCTGTAGCAAGATTGAGCACTAGCTCCTTCTCCCTTCTCTGCAGCTATCTTTTTCTGCTATCACCATCATCTCCAACACTACTCCCACCACCACGTGTTAGAAGCTACTGTATTTAGTAGCTATGTTATAGGTTATCGATCTGATTCTGTCTCCATAGCTTCACAATGTTCTACAATTTTTCATCACAAATTCCTCTCCCTCACCTACAACACACAAACATAACAGCTCACTTTTCTCTCTTTACATCTCTCTCTCTCTCTCTGTATATATATATATATATATATATATATATATATATATATATATACATATATAGATAGATAAATAGATAGATAGATAGATACACACACACACACACACACACACACACACACACACACACACATAAACATTCATACTTCTTATCCATCTTTCATTTTCTGTCCCTTACCTGCAACACAGAAACAAGACCCTCCTTCTTTCTCTCATATAAATACTAGTTTCTAAGCTGACAAGGGTGTCTATCTCATAAATATAGTCATGCTACTTGTTAGAAACAACAGCTAAATATCCTTTAAATTGTACTTTACAGTCTTTTCAAAAAACAACACATTGGTTAATGTAGTCCTGGATTACATTATATCTGAGCAAAACAGGATGATTACAGCAAGGATACTTTTCGCCCTACGTATTCTTCATTTGGACTGGTCTAGACTGAACAATGACAAAAATTAGATTCTAATTTCAATAAAAGACACTGACAACAAAAACAATAGTGTTTACTCAACTTACAAAAAATACCCCCAAATCACTTTTTTCGTTTTGTTTAATGAGCACAAATTAATGTTGTGCCATAGGCATATTATATGAAAATGTACAGGAATGATCATGGCTGGAAGACTGTGATTATAGGTCTTCAGGATCAGAGCAGAATCGGGGCTAAACAGTAATAACATCAAATAAGAAGCACACACAAAACAGCTTATATATCTCGGAATTCAGTGTAATAGATTTGACTGCACTTTCTAACAGATCAAGTTACCATATAAAGACTCTACTCCCTGGTTTGTTCAAAACATCAGGTTGTTGCATAAAGTCCATGCCTCACTATGTGATCCCTAAGTTATTGTGGGAGGTCTGAGGCCCCTATGAAATTACAATTCTTAAATCTGACAGAAAATAGTCAGGAGTACATTAGTGTAACTGTAGTACACTTGTCATGAATGCATAGAAGTGTGGGTTCAAGTCCCATGTGTATGGGTGGTTGGTGTTTCACTGTGGGTATCTCTTAGAAACAGGAGAGAAATAAAATGGCTACAAGAAGTTCACCCACAACACAGATTCATTGTTCCCATTAACACAACCATCACCAGCCTTAAATCGCATAAAACTTCAGTTGCATGTCCCCAATATCATATAATACATCACATACAAATTTTGCAGGGCTCTCTACACTGTTGATACAAGCCACTTCTATGGGCATCTTTGTAGCATTGTTCAATACACTCCTAGCCTATCTCTAACTCACCATTCCAACACACCTGGTCACTCTATTAACCAATTCTTGGTATCTCTATTAACCAATGGTATCTCTATTAACCAATTCTTGGTATCCAGCATTTCTGCATACCATGGGGTTCAGGAAACACAAATAACAACACACCATATTCACCCTCAGAACTTTTTCTCCCTTGGCCCTTCGATGACTGTTTCCCCATCTTCTCTTCCTAATTTCATCCTGCCCCACTTGTTATTTTGTACGAGCATTACCCCTCATGTCTCTAGTAAAATGTTTCCTATTGTGGGAAGACACATACTAACGTTACCATGCCGACTGAGGACACTGCTCCCACTGCTGCCTAAGTGCATGAAAAGACATTCAAGCGAGGTCGTTGCCAGTGCCGATAGACTTGCTCCTGTGCAGGTGGCACATAAAATACACCATTTCGAGCGTGGCCATTGCCAGTACTGCCTGACGGGCCCTCGTGCCGGTGGCACGTAAAAGCACCCACTACACTCTCTGAGTGGTTGGCGTTAGGAAGGGCATCCAGCTGTAGAAACTCTGCCAAATCAGATTGGAGCCTGGTGTAGCCGTCTGGTTTCACCAGTCCTCAGTCAAATCGTCCAACCCATGCTAGCATGGAAAGCGGACATTAAACGACAATGATGATGATGTATCCATATCTCTATTTTGTCAATACGTATGTGTCCGACTATAAGTTCTGCTTGTCCTACATCTTGTCACTGAATATTCTTCTGTTTACACATGAGCTAACTTGTCCAGAGTCATTTCTATCGGCAAGTCTCTTATGTTGTTCACTGACCTTGCCTACAAACGAACACACACATCCATTACCTTTTACAAATCATTTCATCTAGCGCTTGATCCATCCACTTCCTTATTGCAGTGATACTCCTACTCTTCCGCCATTTACCTCTTATGCCTGTACAACTAAGCCATGTCTGCTTCTTACTGTGTCCTATCTCAGAAAGCACACACAAAACTTTTCTCTTGCTCCCTCCACCCCACCTCCAAACAAGGACTGTGCTAAAAATGTCGGAACTTCCCTCACTGTGAAACAACAACTTAAGTAACTTAATTCATGCACACACACACACTTATTATATATGCAAGAGTATTGTTGTGTGATTGGGCATTTTACTTCACAACCACTTGGTTTGGGGTTTGATCCCACTGCATGGGATCGTAAGCAAGGTGTTGTGCAGTGGGACTGAACCTGGAACCATGTGGTTGGGAAGCAAACTTCTTACCACATAGCTATTACCACAACACCTGGTCATCATCATCATCATCATCATTTAATGTCCATTTTCCATGCTGGCATGGGTTGGACAGTTTGATCGGAATTGGCCAGCTGAAGAGTGGCCCAAATTCCATATCTGTTTTGGCATGGTTTCTACAGCTGGATGCCATTCCTAGCACCAATCACTTTCACATGTACTGGGTGCATTTACACAGCACTGGCACAGGTACTTTTTACATAGCACCAGCGCCCACAAGCCTGCAAGATTAGGAATGCTCAGATGAAGGGGGATGCAGAGGATATGTCTATATGCAAATACAACCATGATTTTACTTCGCTTGACATGTCTTCTCAAGCACAACAAATTGCCAGAAGTCTCAATCACTTGTCATCTTTTCTGTGAGGCTCAATGTCTGAAGATTCTTATTCACCACTTGGTCCTACATCTTCCTGAGTTTATTCTTTCCACACCTTTCCACTAAGCAAAATCCTTTTGTTGAACTCATTGCTTTGCTTTAATAAAATATATGTTGATAATCATTTAAGCAGCCTTACAAACTACCCCTATATATAAGGGGGGGGGGCTGAAAAGTTCTTGGCATTCGGTAAAAGAAAATACAGGAGGATCAGTTAATAATGATTTTATTCAAGATATTCCCCTCTCAGATTCACACACTTATTGCAGCAATCCTTCAGTTTTTCTAAGCCCTGTAAAAGAACTCAAAAGATTGGACCTTCAACCAGGACTTTCACAATACCCTTAAAGCCAGGAACTTTTCAGCACCCCTCGTAAGTAACCCAGGATGTATCTATCTATCTATTTATCTATCTATCTATCTATGTGCGTATGTAATATATGAGCAATGGCATTTTTGTTTTGTTTTGTTTTTCTCATATATATATATATATATATATATATATATATATATAAGAAGCCCATTGTATATATGTATATGTGTGTTTGTGTTTGTCCCCCCCCCCCAACATCGCTTGACAACCGATGCTGGTGTGTTTATGTCCCTGTAACTTAGCAGTTCAGCAAAAAAGACAGATAGAATAAGTACTAGGCTTACTAAGAATAAGTCCCTAGGTCGATTTGCTCGACTAAAGGTGGTGCTCCAGCATGGCTGTAGTCAAATGACTGAGACAAATAAAAGAGTAAAAGAGAATAAATATATATATATATATATATATATATATATATATATATATATATATATATATATATATATATATATATTTACTTATGAGTTCCTCTTCTAGAAATGTCAAGAAACATTGATGATGGATTCAGGAACTTTATTTGTTCCAAATATAAATTGCAAAATATGAAGAAATCTTAATCAAGAAAATAGTGAAGTAAAATACAGTTGTGCATGAATATAACATAATATATATAGGTACATATATATATATATACATGCACATATGTACATTCATACACACACATATGCACATACATATATGTGTGTGTGTATATATATATATATATATACATACATATACATATATATATATATATATATATCATCATCATCATCATCATCATCGTTTAACGTCCGCTTTCCATGCTAGCATGGGTTGGACGATTTGACTGAGGACTGGTGAAACCGGATGGCAACACCAGGCTCCAGTCTGATTTGGCAGAGTTTCTACAGCTGGATGCCCTTCCTAACGCCAACCACTCAGAGAGTGTAGTGGGTGCTTTTACGTGTCACCCGCACGAAAACGGCCACTCTCGAAATGGTGTCTTTTATGTGCCACCCGCACAAGCCAGTCCAGAGGCGCTGGCAACGATCTCGCTCGAAAATCCTACAGGAGCCAGTCAGGTGGTACTGGCAACGGCCACGCTCAAAATGGTGCATCTCACGTGCCACCCGCACAAGAACCAGTCCAGGGGCACTGGCAACGATCTTACTTGGCTTGCCGGGTCTTCTCACGCACAGCACATTTCCAAAGGTCTCGGTCAGTAGTCATCGCCTCGGTGAGGCCCAATGTACGAAGGTCTTGCCTCACCACCTCAGCCCAGGTCTTCCTGGGCCTACCTCTTCCACGGGTTCCCTCAACTGTTAGGGTGTGGCACTTTTTCACGCAGCTATCCTCCTCCATTCTCACCACATGTCCATACCAGCGCAATCGTCTCTCTTGCACGCCACAACTGATGCTTCTAATGTTCAGCTTTTCTCTCAAGATACTTACACTCTGACGGGTATTCACATTGACATTACACATCCAACGGAGCATACTGGCTTCATTCCTTGCGAGCTTACGTATGTCCTCATAGCATGGTTGTTCGTACGCATGCGTCATACAGTCTGCCTTTTACTCTGAGTGAGAGTCCCTTTGTCGCCAGCAAGGGTAAGAGCTCTCTAAACTTTGCCCAGGCTATTCTTATTCTAGCAGCTACACTTTCAGCGCACCCACTCCCACTACTAACTTGGTCGCCCAGATAGTGGAAGCTATCGACTACCTCTAGTTTTTCACCCTGGAATGAGATAGAAGTTGTTTCCTGTTTGTTTACAGTCTTTATTGCACCTGAACATCTGCCACAAACAAAAACTAACTTGCTAGTTAACCTGCCTTTGATGTTGCTGCACCTCTTATGTGTCCATAGCTTGCACCGGGTACATCTTATAGAGTTACTACCTACTCCTTTTCTACATACTGAGCAGGGCCATCTACCTGAAGGGGTTTGTGTTTTATCTACCTTCCTACTTATTAGGATTTTGGTTTTAGCTAGGTTGACTCTAAGGCCCTTCAATTCTAGACCTTGCTTCCACACCTGAAACTTCTCCTCTAGTTCTGATAGTGACTCCGCAATTAGGGCAAGGTCATCAGCATAGAGGAGCTCCCAGGGGCAACCTGTCTTGAACTCCTCTGTGATTGCCTGGAGGACTATGATAAATAAGAGGGGGCTGAGGACGGAACCTTGGTGGACCCCTACCTCTACCCGGAATTCATTGCTGTACTCATTTCCAACCCTCACCTTACTGGCAGCATCTCTGTACATGGCTCGCACAGCTCTCACTAACCATTCTTCTATCCCAAGTTTCCTCATTGACCACCAGATAAGGGATCGGGGGACCCTGTCAAAGGCTTTCTCCATGTCAATGAAAGCCAGGTACAGAGGTTTATCCTTAGCTAGGTATTTCTCCTGCAACTGTCTCACTAGAAATAAGGCATCAGTAGTGCTTTTACCTGGCACGAACCCAAACTGCATCTCATCTAAATTGATTCGCTCCCTAATTAGTTGGGCTATGACCCTCTCTGTAACTTTCATAACCTGATCTAACAGCTTGATGCCTCTGTAATTATTTGTATATATATATATATATATATATATATATATATATATATATATATCCATGTATATGCATTTGTAAAAATATATATATGTATGCGTATATATGTGCGTGAGTATATATATAGATATATATATATATATACATATATATATATATCTGTGTATATGCATTTGTATAAATATATGTGTGTGTGTGTATCTTCATACACATTTTGGATGAAGAATTTTCAAAACTTTGAATCAATCCTCTAAAACATGCATCTGTGTTAAAGGATTACCATTATACATTATTCTTTATATACACCGATACCATCATCACACTACCACCACAATTCCAACACCCCACCACAATTCCAACACCCCACCACAACCACCTTTACTCACACAATGCACCACAACCACCTCTACTCACACACAGAACAGTAGTTGTAAGCAGGTCAGTCTGCAAGTCTGCAAATCTGCTCCTCTCAAATCAATGAACATGCAGAAGCTCCCCCTGTCTCACCCCCTCTATAATAGAAATGGGTTTTCCACATGATCGAACATGCAATACATTACCTGTAGCTTCAGATTGGCTTTATACTACTGTTATCTATCTTATTAACAGGAGAGCAAGATAGCATCAGTGAATTAAATTGAATTCTTTTTGAATTTCCTCTCTTTGAAGTTGTGAAGAATGCTTAGCACAAACCATAGTGTCTTCTTTATAGTTTATACTCTACTTAGGTATATATATATCGAACAATGAGAGAGTGAGTGCTCAACACTGCATTGGTGGATACATACATAGATACATATATATTATATTATATCATATATCTATATATATATATATATATATATATATATATACACACTTATATACCTATACTAGGCCACTGGTAGTGAAATTTCTAAAAAAAACTCACTACCCTATATATATATATATATATATATATATATATATACACACACACACACATACATGTTCCTGCCGTAAGGCTTCACTTCCACACACGCCAGCTTAATTTAATTCATCCTTAGTCAAAAGACACCTGTTGTTAATGTCCTATTGTTTGTATTTGTAATTGTGTACCATTTCTCCGTTTTTTTACATCCTTGTTTACGTATACATTCGCTTGCTTTCTTCCAAGGAGTCTAGTGCTCTTAGCTTAGATTTTCTTTGGGCGAGTCAGATTGGAGCGGTCTCAAGTGTAACCAGTCAAAACTGCAAAGATGATTTGGAACTCGGCTGAGGATAAGAAGCTCTGAATGACTCATCCTTGTTTTTTCCTGTCCGTTTTTGTATCATCTAACTGTCCAGATGTTTTGTTGTCGCCTGTTACGTTCTAGTTCCATTTTCTGTTGATATATATATATATATATATAGATAGATAGATATGCATACACAAATATGTATATAAATGTATGCATCTATAAGCATATCCAACACACACACATGCATGTTCATACTGATGCATACTCATATACAGAGATGCCAAACAGGATTTTTTTTTCCATTAATTGTTTTCAAGTTTGTAATTAATACTGCAGAAGTATGAATAATCATTGAAGTTGGATTGCACAATTCATTAGACTTGTGTGGTGTATAAGGTACATTGAGTGTACATGAAGTTGTGTTTATCGTCTGCTTTACCATACTAGCATCTATTGAACAGATTCTCTCCAATAAACTGTCCCTCCATTTGTTAACTTCATTAGTCATCTCCTTTGTGAGGTTCAGCATCCTGTGATCATCTTGCACAACATTTGCCAATGTCTTTCTTCAGACTTTCTGTACCATAATTTGTTCCATGTGGGACTTCTGACACTTCTTTATCCTAAAGTCATCCTCTTTATATATTACATGTCTGTACCTGCTCTCTAACTTAATAAATAATAATAATAATAATATTCCCTTCTACTATAGGCACAAGCCTGAAATTTCGGGGTGGAAAAGTGAGTCAATTTCATCAATCCCAGTGCTTAACTGGTATTTATTTTATTGACCCTGAAAGGATAAAAGGCAAAATAACCTCAGCAGAATTTGAACTCAGTACGTAAAGAAATGAAAGAAAAATTGCTAAGAATTTTATCTGGCATGTTAATGATTCTACTAGCTTACTTAGTAATAATAATGATAATAATAAGGATGCCCTGATGCAATACCAGGATATCCTGGTGCAATACTAGGCAGTGATTCTCATGGCATCTGATCTTAACTGATTGTAAGTGTTAACATGTATATCTTAATATTATTATTGTTATCCTTACTACTATTATTAAGGTGGTGAGCCAGCTCAATCGTTAGCATGCTGGATGAACTGTGCGATACGGTTTTACCATTTTACCCACAAATTCTGCACTTATCACTTTCTGATGTGTTGTCTATTCTGTATTTGATGTAATTCGTTCTTAATGCTTGCTCTTGGGTAGCACAGATTAGAGCCTCCGTTTCCAGTTTTAAGTCACTTTTAGTCATCCATAGCCATCTTTTTTCTCTGTCTGTCTTATCTTCTACATCCCTATGAAATTGTCCATGCATTCTTTTCTTTACCTATTTTCAGTTTCATTCATTCTCAAGTGCTTGTTCAGTGCTTTATCTTTGAATTCTCCAGCCTACACAAACCTGACCTTTTTACGTCCAATAATAGCAGCTCTGTGGCATTTTTTACATACCATGCTATGTTGTTTTCTTCTGCTCTAATGCTGTGTTCGCATCCAATCAGTCCTCTTCTCTCTCTTTTTCTTGGTACATACAGTCTGTCTGTGTCACTTTTTGGATGGAGTATCCCATATCTAGTCAGGAACTTCTTTGTCTTTCTATCCAAGCTGTTTAGTTCATCTATTGTCCATGGAATTACCCCTGCTCCATATCTAAGGAGTGAAACTGCCCAGTTGTTGATAGCTTCAATCTTATTCTGTCTGTTTAATTTCGACTTTAGGATCAGTCTCAGTCTGCACAAGTACTCCACCTTAAATTTTTCTGTCATGTCTTTCTCCATCAATTTATGCATTTCCAATATCCCCAAGTACTTATAGCCTGTCTCTTCTATCTGCTTCATAATTATTATTATTATTATTATTATTATTATTATTATTATTATGAAGGCAGCAAGTTGACAGAATTGTTAACACATTAGGCAAGATGCTTAGCAGCATTTCATCTGTATTTATGTTCTGAGTTCAAATTCCACCAAGGTTGACTTTACCTTTCATCCTTCTGGGGGACTCATCCCCCACTCAATCTTGGTGGTCTTGTGCCAAAATTGGAAATCATTATTATTATTATTATTATTATTATTATTATTATTATTATTATTATTATTATTCAGTAGTCTTATTTTTATCCCATGCTTTCCCTGCACTACCAAGTACAGCTCTGTGTGCCTTGGGTATGTGCTGTGGTTTGCTGTGATGCTCTTATGGTTATTGTATTGAAGGTGTTTTGCATAGGATGTGTGCAGTGCCCAGTAGTGCAATTTTCTGTATGTTATATATATTTGTAAGTCCTGATGTTTTTATTATGTATTTGAATATTTTTTTATCATACCTAATGTGCCTACTGTGATAGGAATTGCTGCTGTTTTTAGACTCTACATTAGAGTTACCTCTATTTCCAGATCTTTGTATTTTGAAAGTTTCTCCATTTCTTTTAGAGAAATATTGTCATCTGTTGGTATTCATATCAATTAGAAAGCATTTTTTTCTTAGTTATCTCTAACAACTATATTTGGCCTATTGGCCTTAATTTCTCTATCTGTGTGTATTGGCATATCCTGGAATACGATTGCTTTCTCACATTATTATTATTGTTGTTGTTGTTGTTATTATTGACTTACCTCTGTCATTCTGTCCCCTAGTATTGTTTTCATGACTAATGAGTCATTGATTTATTAGTAGATTGGTTGGCATTTGTTAAATGTTTAGTTTTGTGGTTAAAGATGGCTCAGAAGGAGAATAGGTTGATAGATAGATGAGAAAATAGGTTTAAGCTGAGAGAAAAATAGATTCATTGAAGGGTAAAGTAGGAATGGGGAAGATATGATAGTTAAATATGTGAGCAGAGAAATATGAAATTTGACAGGTGGTTGACTAGATGGATGGAGATGATACATAGAAGACTGACAGATGGCACAGAGTAAGATACATGGGATGGATGGTATAAGATGACAGAGGTATAGATGGGACAAACAATATAAGATGATAAATAGATGGAGCAGATGGTATTAGATGATAGAGAGAAGATGAGAGGTTAGATATGTACATACATAAATGGGATAGACAGATAAGAAGATAGATAGACAGACAGACAGACAGATAGATAGGTGAGGTGATAGTCTAATGAATAGATAAGAAGATAGACAGAAAGACAGATAACTAGATAGATAGACAAACAGACAGACAGACAGGTAGAGAGACAGATGAGGTGATATGTGGATAGATAGATAGATAGATAGATAGATAGATAGATAGATAGATAGATAGATAGATAGATAGATAGGTGATATGGGAGTAGATAGCTAGATGCAAGGAGATACAAAGCAGATAGGGATAGCTAGACATATAGAGGGACAATAATTGATAGATAAGATAGACAAGAATATTATATGAGCACATATATATTCTAAAATCTTCATCTCTGAATGTATATGATTATATGATGAATATATTACAAATATCGCCTTGGTTACTCTCAAGCAAGTCACACACAACAAGTGTAACAATTATGAACACATTGATTGTCTGTGGCAGCGATATTGTCCCATAATATTAACAGTTGCTGCATTTACAGCAGTCGCAGGACCTCATCAAATACTGAATCACATCTCTCTCTCTCTCTCTCTCTCTCTCTCTTCCTCTCCTTACTGGATTCAACTTCTGCTAATGGCTACAATCCAAGCAGCCTGTATGTATTTCTTGTGTGAAATTTCAGCAAAACAGCCCAAATGTGAGAGAGTAACCGAGTGTCGTCTGCATACAATTTCTCTGCATGTGTATTTGTGTGTGTGTGTGTGAGTGGTGGTGGTGGGGGGGGGGGGGGTATCCAACTTTGAGTCTCTAATTTCAGGTAATAACAGGGTAGCAGCACCAGTCAAAATTACTTTCACTTTCATCCATCTACACTTTAATATTCTTTTCCTGTTTTTAATCATTAAATTATGCCTATGCTGGAGCACTGCTATTAAGGGTTTTTTTTAAAATTTTACTTCATTATATTGTTCCTCTACAATACATTGTCTAGTACTTGTTTCATAGGTCTTGTAAATGCAAAATAGAAAGTAGACATTGAGAAGTAAAGGTAGCTACCCCAGGTGGCCTTAAATACTGCAAGGCATTTCTGTTTGAATGTATTAGAGTTTGTTCTCATGCTGATATAAACACACAAACACATGCACACATATACATGTGTGTGTGTGTGTATCATTATAACCTACTTATATCCACTTTTCCATGCTGGCATGGGTTGGACAGTTCATCACAATGCAAGTCCTTATTAGGAGTTACTGTCCTCCAAGATAGCTTGTAGGGCTACATCTTGCTCTTACATTTTTGCTCTTACATTCTTACATTTTTGGCTTGATATCTATGACTGAATGCTCTTCCTAACATCAAGCACTTTACAAGAGTCAGCAATACACACAATAGGTTTCCTCAATTTTTATCCACCAGATTTCATTAACAACACATTAGTCAACTCATGACTTAGGTAGACAGTACATGCACAAGGTACAATTCAGTGGAATTGAGCCGGGAGCCCTTTTGACCATAAAAGTTGTTTGCTTTGTAAATTGAAAAACTGAAGCTTGTTCGGTGAAACCAACACATTTACTCATCCGCCATTACTACCCACTATTCCTGGGAGGTCATCAGGATAGAATCCTCAGGCACCTCTTCCAGAAGATCCTATCAGAATCAACCTTCATTAGACTTTCCTGTTGGATTCCCAAGCATGACCAATTGAAATTATGGATAAAATTAATATACCTTATAATCTAGTGAAAAGAATCTGTACCATAGTTTCGAACTCCTATACTCGTGAACGAAGACTCCTTGAACTCAGATCAATACTAATCAAAAGACATTACCCAATATCTTTAATAAATGATGGAATCAAACGAGCTAAGGAAATAGACATACAAACATTAAGGGAAGTCAACCAAAATACTAAACCAGACTTTAAAATACTCCCATACATCTCCACACATAACCCTAGAAACAACGAAGCCTTTAACGTTATCATCCAAAATCTTCCCATCCTCACAAGAGATGAACAAAATTTTAGACTCACACAAAATTATCAAAAGTAAAATGCAACCTAAATCACTGAAAAAAAATATTAACCAGCGCAAGACTGTATCCATTAACTTACAGAACCAAAAGTGAAAAAATGTGGTCGACCTAACTGTGGTACTTGCCCCCACCTTTTGGAGGGTTCAGAGTTCCACTTTAAACAAGGTGAAATATTTAAGATTAAATCAAATTTCACCTGTGCCTCGGAAAATCTAATCTATGCCATTACATGCTTAGGGTGCAGTAATAACTATATTGGCCAAACAGGAATATCACTCCATAGAAGAACCACTCTCCACAAAGAACAAATCTGCCACCCACATTACAGACAGATACAGGTCAGTGGACACATAGAAAGGTGTGCAAGGAATCTTAATCCTAATTTCCTAGTTTTTCCCTTCTATCAATGTTTACAGAACACCTCAACACAACAAAGAATGAATAAAGAGGCAATTTTCATTAATAAATATCTTCCTCAACTAAATATGAACACATAACATAATATAGAACACTACTAATCTTCCATTTAATGCCACTAACCCCTATACATCCCATACACCATTCACATTACAGATCCAGATTTACCTTAATTGCACCAAATCCAGAACTACTTACCTCCCTTACACATAATCTTTTTACTAAGGGACTAATAGACTTGACACCGTTTAGAATTTGGTGTGCATTCAAAGCAATGATTAGTAATATTACGAAACCGGTATGCTTTTAAATTTCTTTAACAACTCACAATAATGACTTTTATTACCTTTATTCCTACCTCAGTTCATCTAATTGTATATATCTATCATTACTTTTCATAAAAAGCCGTCACTTTTTTTGATTTCCAATGTGCATTTTCGCTTATTTTCTGCTTACTTTCCCCTTACATTTCCATGTGTAGTTTCTATTTTGTTTTTGTAACATATTTCTATTATATATATATATATATATATATGGGAGAATGTACGAAAAAACAACAACAGACGAGGACAGGTGGTGTAAATAACAAAAGGATGTATTAGTATGACGCTCGGGAATACGGAAAGTCTTTGACGTTTCGAACTACGCTCTTCAACAGAAAGAATACGGAGACAAGGAGAAAAACACGGAGAAAAAAAATGGAGAAAAAAAATGGAATAGTGTTCAGTCAACGGTCAATCATATATATATATATATATATATATGATGGGCATCTTTCAGTTTCTGTCTGCCAAATCCACCCACAGGGCTTTGGTCTGCCTGAGGCTATAATAAAAGACACTTACCCAAGGCACCATGCAGTGGGACTGAACCCTGAACCATGTGGTTGGGAAGCAAGCTTCTTATTTCTTTATTGCCCACAAGGGACTAAACATAGAGGGGACAAACAAGGACAGACAAAGGGATTAAATCGATTGCATCGACCCCAGTGCGTAACTGGTACTTAATTTATCGACCCCGAAAGGATGAAAGGCAAAGTCGACCTTGGCGGAATTTGAACTCAGAACGCAAAAGCAGACGAAATACCGCTAAGTATTTCCCCCAGTATACTAACGTTTCTGCCAGCTCGCCACACAAAGACACCTGATTCACTCACATACTTAACGGCAGTGAACCACAGTCAAGTTAACTGAAGATTAAGTATATTCAAACCATGACTATCTTGTTTTTTTAAGGGTCCAATTTGAGAAAAATTTGGTGACTATTTCTAGCATGTTAGCTGACTGGATAAAAGTTTCCTGGTTAGCTTACAGAGAGCAGTTGAATTTTCTTTGACCTCAGATAACCTGAGCTATATAAAATTAATGATAACTTCTTTCATTTATGTAAGTCTTGTTGTTGACAGGTCATTTACATACATGTGTGTGTGTATGTATGTGTGTATACACACACACACACACACACACACACACATAATTGTATAGTATCATTTGAATTTAAATTGCCTGGAATAAAGCCAGTATTTTGGAGCAATATGTGCAGCCTCATGTATCATAAGAGAAAACTGCAAAGACATTGTGTATCATAGACCAAGTTTCCTTTCACTGGTTTACATAGTTAAAAAGATCAGAGTACATATAGAAAAACCACAAATCTAGAGTCATTTCATAAATTAATTACATCATTTTTCCTATGTTCATTAACAATAATATCTGTTACATAAGGGAAACCTTATAAACAGATTGCATTACCAAATATTTAGACATTGCATAACAAACAGATAACCTTTTAGATTTCTAATGGACATCAAACAGATTTGATAACAATCTGTTTATAAGGTTTTCCCTTATATGGCTAGTCCACATTACTCCATAAGAAGCATAGGGCTGGTTTCCCAGTATCTTGGTTTCTCTGGAATGTATATATTCTTCCCTGGATGGTACACCAGTCCATTGCAGGATTACTTAGTTTTCCCCAGTTGAGTAGACTGCAACAGCATGAAATAAAGCGTTTTTTTATAATGCTCCTAACACTTCCATCTTTTCCTAATGTACAGGGTGGACTAAAAGTCACGCACCAAAACCATTTGATATTTTATTTATATTACATTGTTACTATAATTATTATTATCAAAGGCGGTGAGCTAGCAGAATCATTATCACCCCGGACAAAACGCTTAGTAGTATTTCACCTGTCTTA
This sequence comes from Octopus bimaculoides, assembly GCF_046866305.1. Classification (NCBI taxonomy): domain Eukaryota; kingdom Metazoa; phylum Mollusca; class Cephalopoda; order Octopoda; family Octopodidae; genus Octopus; species Octopus bimaculoides. The sequence continues at coordinate 85,399,277 of NC_142932.1, forward strand.
GCTCAAATTCCGCCAAGGTCAACTTTGCCTTTCATCCTAAAGGAGCCGATAAATTAAGTACCAGTCATAGACTGGGGTCAATGTGATCAACTTACCCCTCCCCACAAATTTCAGGCCTTGTACCTATTGTAGCAAGGATTATTATTATTATTATTATTATTATTCATTTTGTTCATCATCAGCAAGTACGTATGTATTCATCATTATTTTATTTTGTGCATGACTTTTGGCACACTCTATACAAAAGATACACACATACATACATGACAGGCTTCTACATAATTCCCACTAACCAAACTCCACTTACAAGGCATTGGTCAACCCAATGCACTTACTCAAGATGCCACATTGTGGGATTGAACTCAGATCCTCAAAGCTATTGTGCAGCAAATTTCTTAGCCACACAGTTATACCTATCACCAGTTTCCTTAATGTTAAACAGACAAGAAATTTCCTCCCAATTCCCTTCTCCAATAGAATGCCATTATACCTGTAGACTGAAAAGCAACACTGCTAGTCAATAAAATACTTATCAATTTTAAGGTGCTACCATATTTTTCTAATGTGAACCCCCTACCTACTTACAGTAAATTGGACTGTGCCATTTCACTAACAGAGAGATGCCATATAGTCAGGGACGGATTAACACTCATAGAGGCCCTGAACACTTAAAAGGTTTTGGTGCCCTCAAGTATATGTAAATGGTTCAAAATGTAAACAATAATAAACCATAAAATAAATTGTTATTTTTCAAAATGAAACAAAATTCACAGTAAGATGGAACAACGTTTATTTTTGTATACTTCCACTTTATATATATTCGAAAAGTTTTCTCCTTGGGTTTTTTAATTCAATTGCAAAGTCTTCGATGATATTGTTAAAATTAATTTTACGTAAAACTTCTGCTTCTATACTTAGTAGAGACAGGGTTTTATGAATATTATTTTAACAAGTTTAAAGTGATTTCTTTTGTGCCATAAACCATTTACCATTTCTGTGGTGCCCATCCCTTCCCTTAATGCCCTAAGCATGTGCTTATTTTGCTTAATGGTTAATCCAGCACTGCATATAGTGCTGGTTGCAGTAGACAGGCCACTGACCTCTCAGTGCTGTTTCATACTTTGTCTGTTTGGCTATCTGTAGGTCCTTTTGTTTTCTTACATATAAGGTAAAACATTGGGTATAAGAGCAAAGCACAGCTCAACAAGGAGCCTTTATATGGTCATTCAACCTGCTAGATATAGCAGACAAAGCTCCCTCATATCACACATTGTTGCCCCCCTAAAAAAAACACCATGGGTAATATAGTCCTTGGTTAGGTCATGGTTGACACACCTTAGATCAATGGTCTGTTCAGTAAGATATCATTTTGAAGCTAATCCTTTGTACTATAGGCTCAAGGCTTGAAACTTAGTGGGAGGATGATAGTCAATTACATTAATCCCAGTATTCAACTGGTACTTATTTTATTGGTCTCCATAAGATGAAAGGCAAAGCCAACTTTGGTAGTATTTGAACTCAGAACGTAAAGACAAAATGCTGCTGAGCATTTTGTCTGGCGTACTTACAATTCTGCCAGCGCACTACATTCATAACATTATATAATAAAAAGAAAATGCCAAAAATCAAAATAAATTTTTTTTGTTCTGTTACTTGTTTCAGTCATTGGACTGCATCCATACTGGGGCACCACCTTGAAGAGTTTTAGTCAAATTGACCCTAATACTTCCAAAACCACATTATTACAAAGTAAACTTGTTAACCACATAGCCACACCTACACTCTTTCAGTTCAGTTTCTGACAGAAAAAGAAAACTGAAGGAAATTGATCAACTTTTGTTTTATATAAATATAGATTATGTTAAAACACATTATTCAATGACTGCTGCTGCATCTGTTGCACCATAACGAAGAACTGTAATAAGTTAGTGCTGTGAAGATGGCTATGCTTATATATTGCTGAGCATTGCAGCATCACATCAACAGCATCAGCAATATGTCTTGGCTATTATCGGTTGGTGGTGACGTATTCCTGCGTTTGTCCAGTGGAAGTCTCTCTCTGCTGCAGAGCTGCAGTGATTGGTAGGGGTTGAGCAGCAGTGATAGCGGTGGTGGTGGTGGTGGTGGTGTCATGCTAATGGTTCGGTATGGCTGAGAGTTATGAGCAGTGATCGATAAGAGCGGTAGGAAAAGGATAGGAAATATCTCAAAAAAACTATCTCATCAAACTGTTTCAAGACAAACAAATGTAATTTATCAAGTAAGTGGCTTCAGTTGACTTGCGTTTATTTGTTTGTTTGTTTTTTAATGCGTGTTCAGTGGAGTGAAAACTTCCAACACCAACACCACCACCACCACCAACACCATCATCTTGCTAGCTGGTTAGTCAAATCAAAACCTTTTATCCACCATGTCACTACCACCACTGCTGCCACTGCAATCACACTGCTACTGCCCCGCTGCAGTCACCTCTGCCGTCACCGCCACTACAATCTCCACTGCTGCCGCTACCATCGCCACCCTCATCTCTATGACAACAAGACATTTAATTTAGCTAAAACATCTTATTGCTAGACACTCTTCTCCTCCACCTCCCTCACTACCATCACCACCACTGCAACACTCTTCTGCTGTTAATCTCAGCTGCTCTATGACATCACACTTTATTTCAGCTGTTACGCAACACTGCATGTACCACAGGTCACGCACCGCCACCATATGTCAGAACACCTCCTTTG
>NC_142932.1:85407014-85477014 GCF_046866305.1 Octopus bimaculoides
GATAAATAAACACAAACTCGTCATCAACTGCACTAATTTTACAGACATACTGCGACATTTTCTCCATAGAGAGATGAAAAGGCTGTGAACCCAGCCAGTACTTCCTCATCATAACAAATAAACTAATACAATATTATTTCGTCGTCGTCGTCGTCGTTTAACGTCCGCTTTCCATGCTAGCATGGGCTGGACGATTTGACTGAGGACTGGTGAAACCAGATGGCTACACCAGGCTCCAATCTGATTTGACAGAGTTTCTACAGCTGGAAAAACCTCATGTGTCACCCGCACAAGAGCCAGTCCAGGGGCACCGGCAACGATCTCGCTCGAAAATCCTACGACGGCCCCGTACAAGAGCCAGTTCAGGGGCACTGGCAACGATCTCGCTCGAAAGATTTCATGTGTCGCCTGCACATGAGCCAGTCCAGGGGCACTGGCAACGATCCCGCTCGAAAGATTTCATGTGTCGCCCGCACATGAGCCAGTTCAGGGTCACTGGCAACGATCTCGCTCGAAAATCCTACGACGACCCCACACGAGAGCCAGTTCAGGGGCACCGGCAACGATCTCGCTCGAAGAAATTTCATGTGTCACCCGCACAAGAGCCAGTCCAGGGGCACTGGCTACGATCTCGCTCGAAAAACCTCATGTGTCACCCGCACAAGAGCCAGCCCAGAGGCACCGGCAACGATCTCGCTCGAAAGAATTCATGTGTCGCCCACACATGAGCCAGTCCAGGGGCACTGGCAATGATCCCGCTCGAAAGATTTCATGTGTCGCCTACACATGAGCCAGTCCAGGAACACTGGCAACGATCTCGCTCGAAAATCCTACGACGGCCCCAATCTCGCTCGAAACATTTCATGTGTCACCCGCACAAGAGCCAGTCCAGGGGCACTGGCAACGATCTCGCTCGAAAGATTTCATGTCGCCCGCACATGAGCCAGTCCAGGGGCACTGGCAACGATCCCGCTCGAAAGATTTCATGTGTCACCCGCACATGAGCCAGTCCAGGGGCACTGGCAACGATCTCGCTCGAAAGATTTCATGCGTTGCCCGCACATGAGCCAGTCTAGGGGCACTGGCAAAAAATAATATTTCATGGTTATTTAATTTTTTTATTTTTTTTGCTTTTTCAGGTATATATACACACATCTCTTTGATGAACTAAACATCCAGTGTTATTGATCAGAAACATCCAACACCATTCCTATTACTCTCTGAATTATGACAGCCTTGTGGAAACCTCGGATAGCAAGTCTTGAAGCCTTTTGCATATGGAACAATAGGAATGTTGTTTGATAGACATCAATGCTACTGGTACATTAAAACAACATCAAAGGAAATAGGCATACATGGTTTCAATTTTGATATTTTATTATTATTGTTTCCAACATTCTTTTCAAAGAACCTATGAGAATCTTGTTGAAACCTGAATAAAATGGAAAACAAGATTTGATGTCTTTTCTTTTGGCAAACTATATTGGAAAGGACAAAATTGATTCCTATATAACTAGTGTGCTAAAAATTATTATAATAATGATATTACTTGATTTTTTATTGAAATATCAGCTTCATCTCTCCATTTCACTTCTTTTGTCAACCCTCACTTTTTTTAGGACTGTAATTTCCAAAGATTAGAATACTATTTTTTTTTTTTCTCACATATTCAGTTTGAAATTTCAAATTTAGGAAACTGTCGTGTTTCCATAAATTAAAATCAAGAGGGGAAAAATTTGAATCACAAATTTTTTTTAAATGTATAATTGAAATCTGAACTTGAATTTGGATTTTAAAAAATACCAAAATATCAAATTTGGCCATCAAAATCCTATTTTGGAATTTTAGAGGATTATCCAATTTTGGTTTTTAAAATAGTTTTTTCACTTTATTTATTTAATTTGAAATTTTAAGCTGTAATATAAGAAACTAAAAATTAAATCTGAAGTTATTAAAAAAAGTAAACTTTTTTTATTGAATTTCAGTTTTAGAAATTCAACCAATTTTGATCTATTAAATTAAAAACCAGAACCCCTAACGTCATAGTTAATTATTAGCTCAAGAGGTATCTTGCTGCTCAGTACTATAATTATTCTGACATATTTAAAAGAATTTAACTAATTATGTTATAACTAATTACTATTTTCATATATATATATATATATATATAAAATATTATGTCAATGATAGGTATATATGTGCTCAGGTTGACTTCCTGCCTAAACTCTAACTGCTGCTTAAAATGCTATAGCTGCCTAAATGATGATTGGCTTATTTCAAACGAGCTGGTATGTGTATGATAGAATAAAGTATAGATATGCAAACAACTGGTATCAGATTGGATTAAGACATTTATTATTTTTATGCAACTTAGATGGAGGTTTATATCATCATATGTCTAACCAGAAGGAAAACATACTCAATACATGTTGTAGAGTTTATACATTCTTTCATCTGAAGCTAATTGTAAGTTTTATAACAACAAAGAATAATTTTTCAAAATATAGAAAGAGAAAACTAATCATGTAATGTATATTTCTGAATAAAAAATTTGATATTACTACAATTATAATTTTTGACATTCTTTCGAATTCTTGTTGGTTTTTTTTTTAATTATTTTTTTATGAATGAGTGAGAGTGTTGCACTCATGCCTTTCTACATTCTCCAAGACTGAAGAAGGGAAAAACCACAACTTGTTATGCATGCATGGACCATAGGACCACAGATCTTCACCAAATATACTTAGAGTGGATTCACTAAAAGCACCCAAAGACCTAAGTGTTGGTAATTTAGCAAAATGGAAAGGATGTGTGTGTGACGTAAGCCATGGCGATTAATATCTTCTGGGTTAATAAGAGTCAGGATAACAAACATCAATAAGTATTGAAGACACGATAAAAATGACTACAACATTTATTACAATACTAAAAGGGTAAAGAGGCAAAATGTGGATACCTAAAGGTAAAGAGCAAACATGCTTCTGCTACAGTAATATTAAACAAGGTGGAAGATTATGTTTACCAACTAAGAACAGGTATATTCTACTTAACAGGTTTCTGTAGTGTTTCCATCTACTCAATTTCACTCTCAAAACTGATCCACCTGGATCTGTGGTAGAAAACATTTGCCCAAGAAGTCATGCAACAGGACTGAATCTAAAACTACATATAACTTCCATCAGCCAATGAGAATTTCCATACAGTCACTTAACCTGCTAGAAAAACCAACCAAATTTCCCTCAAATTACATTTGAAACATCTTAAAAAGGATGGTAAGATGATCATTGGTGGAATGCTTTTGATCATGTTTACTGGATAAAGTTAACCTTCAGCTAATTAACATGTCCACCAATGAGGAGAAAGATGAAAGACTAGATCATAGCTTTGGTGGATCATGGTTGACCTAGAGTTAATCAGCAAATCTAATAAAAAGAAAACTGCAACTCTAGACCAAAGGCCTTTGTGATAGCAGAAGACAATACATTTGCATGGCTGGGATTAGAATGGCTTAACCCTTTAGCATTTAAAGAGGCTCTAACTGACCCCAAAACCTTGTTTTACATTCAGATTGATCAAATCTGGCTTCTCACACCTACCCTACAATGTCATTCTGAAAATAAGCAATCATATCATTGAAATCTCAAAGCTAAAAGATAATGCATGATTAATTCAAAACAATGTCAATAAATAAGCATTACATTTGACAGAGTAATCTGAACTCTAAAGGGTTAATGACCAATCAATCAGGTGACCTTTCTCTAGGTGTGGTTTGGACTTGCTCATTCAGTAACCAAGTCTCCCTCATTTAGAAATAGAGATCTCATGTATGTTCTAAATTGGTCTTTAAGATGTTTTAGTACAGCTGTTTTGGCTTTGCCTGTTTGGCATCACTGATTCGACGCTGACTCTTTGGCACCATGAAGCATTTTTCTATTCTGGTTGACAACTAACTTGTACACACATAACTACTAAACTAATCAACATTTAATGACCGTTTTCCATGCTGGCATAAGTTAGCCATCTTGACAGGAACTAGCAAAGCCAGAGACCACACTAGTTTTGATTATCCATTTTGGCTTGGTTTCTGCAGCTGGATGTCCTTTCTAATGCTAACCACTTTACAGGGTATACTGGGCACTTTTTGCATGGCACCAGAACCAGTGCTTTTTATGTAACACCAGCACCAGTGCTTTTTACGTGGCACTTTTGTTTTAGGATATTAATTCTGTTTTGGCATGATTTCTACTGCTAGATGCCCTTCCTAACACCAGCCACTCCAAGAGTGTAATGGGTGCTTTTATGTGTCACTGGCACAGATGCCATTTGTGTGACACCAGTACTGCCATGACTGCAGTTTTACTTGTTTTGATGGGTCTTCTTCTCAAGCACAACATAATGCCAAATGGACTCAGCCATTGCCTCCGTGAGGCCCAATGCTTGAAAGGTGCTTTTATGTTCCACCAGCACAGGTGCCATTTGAGTGACACCAGTGTCTGCCACGACTGTGATTTTACTTGGCTTGATGGGTCTTCTTCTCACGCACAACATAATGCCAAAGTCTCAGTCATTGCCTCTGTGAAGCCCAACATTCGAAAGGAGCTCAACCTCTTTGCCTCTGTGAGACTGTATGTATACACATATTTGCCACCAGTGCCAAAAAGCTCAGTCAGCAAAAGCAAGCTATTGCCAAAATGGGTTCAATTTCCTGCCAGTCATGCCAAATCACCAGCATCTAAACAGCAACACCCAATCATCTCAGTGCATCCTGCACTATAGGACTGCAGACACACTAGAAGGAAGATTGTCATAGATAAATGTGTTGAATGCAGATAAAAATGTCCAACAGAATTGCCCAGCCAGTATTCATAAGCTACAAATATGTTATAGGGGACTGCTAACAACAACACAGCGAGACAGCAGAAGGGAGAAACAAAGTTTTAAAAGAGAAAATCGGAAGATAAAGGTGGAGAAAGGTTAAGGAATGAGGTGGACTACAATAATTTTTAAAAGAAATTACTGAGATTAATTACTCAGAGATACTATCTGGGTGACAAAACAATAGATAATTCATTGTTAGCACATTTGATGTAATGAGTAATATCTAATTATAAATAATAGGGTGAGGAAAAGACAACATTAGCTCAATAAACAATGCTATCTTAATTATTCTGGCAAGTACAAGAGACAACTCTTGACATGTTTCAGTATAATTAGACCTCTTCAGTAAAACATGTTTCACTGTGAAGTAGTTGTATGCTGTCAACTTAATGTGACAGTCCCCTGAAGGGAATAATACAACTACTTCATCGTATCACTACTGCATAAATCTCTCTGAGAGATTTAGAAATGTATTATTTCTAAATGTTTCACTGTACTTGCTGAAATAGTGATGAAATAATAATTGGGTAGGTGTATAATGTTGTTCATAATAAACACACATGCACACATATATACATATATATGCATATGTATAAATAATAACAAAAGAAGATTTTTTTTAAATTAGTATATTTTTAAAAAATAAATTACTGGAAAATAACTCAGGAAGAAGTCAAGTGAAACTGAACCAAACTAAATTCAATTACTTCTAGCAGAGTTGTGGGCAAACGCATTAATATATTCTTAATGGAATATTTTAGAATTGGCACTAAGAAACAGTGAAAATAATATTCAGAGATAAAAATACTTTAAATTGAATGACAGTTATAGAATTGAAACTCTTTTGAAAAAATTAATTCCATTCATGCTGATAGTCTGGGATAAGTTCAGTTTTAAGAGGTAAACAATCAGAAGCAGAGATACTAATTTCAGCGAAATACATCTATAGATCAGACAGATAGTTAACTGCAAAGAACAGACATGGTATGTTGAGAATATTATTAATATGCTAAAGATGGCGAGCTGGCAGAATTCTTAGCTCGCCAGGCGAAATGCTTAGCGGTATTTTATCTGTCACTATGTTCAGAGTTCAAATTCCACCAAGGTCGATTTTGTCTTTCATCTCTTCGGGGTCGATAAATTAAGTACCAGTTGCATACAGGGGGTCGATCTAATCAACTGGCCCCCTCCCCAAAAATTTTGAGCCTTGTGCTTAGAGTAGAAAAGAACCGTTAGCACGCCAGGCAAAATGCCGCTACGTTCTGAGTACAAATTTCACCGAGGTCGACTTTGCCTTTTGTCCTTTTGGAGTCGATAAATTAAGTACCAGTTGAGCTCTGGGGTCAATGTAATCAACTATCCCCCCACCAAAATTTCAGACTTTGTGCCTATAGAAAAGATTATTATTAATATGCTACTTATAAATTATACTGCATGTTAGTGCTAGCATGATCAAATATGATGGTGTGTGGCCCAGTGGTTAGGGTATTCAGCTCATGATCGTAAGGTCATGAGTTCAATTCCTGGGAGTGGGTTGTGTCCTTGAGCAAGACACTTTACTTCTTGTTGCTCCCATTTACTCAGCTGGCAAAAATGAGTTGTACCTGTACCAGCCTTGTCTCATTCCTGGTCATAGTGAATCTCCCTGAAGAAAGGGTACATGTGTCTGTGGAGCACTCAGCCACTTGCACGTTAATTTCATAAGCAGGTTGTTCAGTTGATTGTATCAACTGGAACGCTCATCATCATCATCTTCATGAAATAAGACTTGCAAATCTTATTTCATGAAGACAATTCATGTACAGTTGCAAGACTTGCAAGTCTTATTTCATGTAAACAATTCGTGTATAGTTCTGCAAATTATATTGATTCCCCCTGTACTTGCTGAAATAGTGATGAAATAATAATTGGGTAGGTGTATAATGTTGTTCATAATAAACACACATGCACCGGTAATTCCTCGTTCACGGGGTTGGTTCCAGGCCCCGATCCCTATCACGGGAGGTGGTTCAGAGGTTTCCCGACCCTTTCGGGCCGGGGGAGACGCGCCCGCTGATACCTCCAGTGTAGCGCGCGTGCGGCCCCGGACATCTAAGGGCATCACAGACCTGTTATCGCTCCGCCTCGTGCGGCTTTCTGCCGCCCGTCCCTCTAAGAAGCGCTGCGTTCGCCAACCGACTGGCCCGCGTGCGACGGCGTGCCGCCGCCGGGCTCACGCGAGCCAAGCCGACTGTGTCACTGCCGCCGCTCCGCAACCGACGCCGCAACCACGCCGCGCAAACCGTCTCCCCCGCGAGGCGAGAAAGGCGGCTGCCGGACGCGGCCGCAGCGCCGGACGCGAAGGAGAGCGGCGGCAACGGCTTGCCCGGGCCTCGCGCGGAGCTACCGACGACGGCTTCGGCTCCGCCTCGCTACCGGAGAAGCACTAATCGACGCGCTAGTTAACAGGCCGGAGTCTCGTTCGTTATCGGAATCAACCAGACGGATCGCTCCACCAACTAAGAACGGCCATGCACCACCACCCACCGAATCGAGAAAGAGCTATCGATCTGTCAATCCTACCGGTGTCCGGACCGGGTGAGTTTTCCCGTGTTGAGTCAAATTAAGCCGCAGGCTCCACTCCTGGTGGTGCCCTTTCGTCAATCCCTTTAAGCTTCTGTTTTGCAACCATACTCCCCCCGAAACCGACTATGGTTTCCCGCGCAGGCTCCCCGCCGGGTCATCGAAGCGAACGCCGGCGGAGCGCCAGTCGGCATCGTTTACGGTCGGAACTACGACGGCATCTGATCGTCTTCGAACCTCTGACTTTCGCTCTTGATCGAGGAAAACGTGCTTGCCGCACGCCGTCGCTGCAGTGCGTCTTGCGACGATCCAAGAATTTCAACTCTAACGTCGCAATACGAGTGGCCCCGATCGCTCCCTTCGATCATTGCCTCGTCCTGAACGGAGACCGACGGATGAAGCGCGGACGAGGCCATTTTCCATCATTCCATGCTTTTCGTATGCAAGCTGGCGGGGCTCGCTCTGAGCACTCTAATTTTTTCACAGTGAACGTACCGGCCGCCTCGGACACTCGGCGAAGAGCACCCTCGGAGGAACCGTGCGCGCCGAAACGACCGCGAGGTGGACGCGCTACCGCAACGCGTGCGAACAGCGACGCCCGCTCCGTTTGTTTCCCCCGACCGCGAACCGGCGGCAGCGGCGACGGTGACGCCGGTGAAGGCGAAGCCGAACGCTCGCGTGCCGATCGGACGGGCGGAGCGGAGGCGGAGAGGAGGCGGAGACGGGCTGCTGGAGCGGCCGACGCAGCGGCGATGCGCGCAGAGCTCCACGGCCCGACCGCGCACGCACCGGCGAATAGGGCCGGGAGTGCGAACGGACGACCAAAGCCGACGCGCCCGCGACGGCGTCGTCGCCCCGAACGTGCTGGGGCACGTTTTCGAGACCCGAATTCCGACTACGAGCTTTTCAAACGCAACAATTTTAATATATGCTACCGGAGCTGGAATTACCGCGGCTGCTGGTACCAGACATGCCCTCCGGTCGATCCTCGTTAACGGATTTGAAGTGTACTCATTCCGATCGCGGGGCCTCGACAGAGTCCCGCGTCGTTATTTTTCGTCACTACCTCCCCGTGCCGGGAGTGGGTAATTTGCGCGCCTGCTGCCTTCCTTGGATGTGGTAGCCGTTTCGCATTCTCCCTCTCCGGAATCGAACCCTGATTCCCCGTTACCCGTGGCCACCACGGTCGGCACTTACCGGGCCGTCGACAGTTGATAGGGCGGACTCGCAGAGGACCTGTCGCGCGAAGGCTAGTCGATACTAACCCGTGCGATCGTACTGACAGTTATCCAGAGTCACCAAAATTGAAGGGGCGTGAAGCCGTCGCACGCCTCGACCCGCGCGCGGAGCGTGGCGGCTGCTGCGACCGCCCGTACGCGTCGGTCTCAGTCTAATATTTGCGCCGCGACCAATGCGGAAGGCCGACCGTATCGTCGCGACCGGCGGGAACTGGCGCGGGAACCGCGCAGCCCTGGACCCGGCCGAGCGGGCGCCAGCGGCGACGCCGAGCGCGTGGAGGCGCAGCAGCGGCTGCCGGAAGCCGTTTTTCGGCCCGACGCCCGGGTGCGACCTGCGAGCGCGGCTTCGGTTGCATGTATTAGCTCTAGAATTGCCACAGTTATCCACTCTCCTCACGGTGAAGAATACGGTCCCGAGGATTAGGTGCGGTTCCTGAGCCATTCGCGGTTTCACCATTCGTTTACGGCATGAACTTACACTTGCATGGCTTAAGCTTTGAGATAAGCATATGACTACTGGCAGGACCAACCAGGTATCGTCGTCGTCGCTGTAGTAGCGTCTCCGTCGCGGCGATCGGTGAGCGGAAGGCGGTCGAGGAAGGCCCGCTGCCATCGCCACCGCCGCCGCCGCGCGCGGAGAGCAAACGAGCGAGGAGGAGACTGAATCGCCGCCGCCGCCGTGTCGAGCGGACGAGCGCTCGGAGGAGGCTGCTGCGGCGGCGGCCGTTCGTTCGTATGTACGCGTCCTAATCCGCCGCTCTGCGGTAGCAGCGGAAAAGCGCGCGAGATGAAAGAAAAATCGCCGAGAAGAAACGGTTTGCGATCCGACTACCGCACACCGGGCCGCTGCGGAAGGACGGGCGCCGGTGCGGGTCGAAGAAGCGAGGCGGTTTCTGACTGCCGCCGCCGCGCGCGACACGGAAACAGACGGTCGGACGAGAGAAGTGGACGACGCGCGGCCGAAGTGCAGCGAGTAGGCGGGACAGCTGCTTTCCCTTCTTCCGCTACGACGGTCGCCTCCGCCGACTTAGCGCGAGCGCGGGGCCGCTCCGAAACGATTGCGACAGGCTGCTGCTGCTGCGCACGGGCTGCGGTCAACGAGAAGCGTGTGTGCGATGACGAAAACGGCGTTGTCGGCCGCCGAACGCGCCAAAGTAACGACGATGCCGGGATGGCGAGCGCAAAGAGATTGCGGGCACCACCGCCGCGACACCCGGAGTTGAAGCCACGGTTGTTCCGTCCCGGGCTAGCGAGACGAATACACGGCACCGCTCTCTTTCGGTGACGTCGCGTCGCCTGTGGCGGATCGGGAAGCGACAACTAGCCCGTCCGCCGCGCCGGCGGCGACGCGACACGAGGTCAGCGGCGTAACCTGACCGGGTCCTCGAAGACAACGGCGACGAGGCCGCGGGTCGGCAAAGGGACGAAAAGTAAAACGTGCGGAAACGGAGACGAGAACCCCGCGAGAGACCGGACGGCCGCACAGAACGCGAGCACGAACGGAACGGCGGCAACCGGCGGGCGTGCGGGTTTGCGAGCGAGCGGATCTTCCGCGGCGCGAGGCGTGGAACGACGGCGACAGCAAGGGCGCGGGCGCTCACTGGGAGGCGGGCGGGTGGTCGGCGGAAGAATCGTGGACGCGCCGGCCGTGTAGAGTCGATCGCGCGGCGGGTTACGCGGGTCCGACCGTCGGCAGAAAGGAGAGGCGAGGACATCCCTTCGAGTCGGAGAGCTCAGCGTAGCGACGGTGCGGGCGAGGAGGAGGAGGAAACCGATCGGCCGATGGCGACAGCACGAACGGATGGGCGGCTGCCGGCGGGCGGGCGGGCGGGCGATCGAGCGAGCGGATCTGACGCGGCGCGGGGCGTGGAACAACGGCGACAGCGAGGGCGCTCACTACGAGTCGGGCGGAAGAATCGGGGACGCGCCGGCCGTGTAGAGTCGATCGCGCGGTGGGTTACGCGGGTCCGACCGTCGGAATGAAGGAGAGGCGAAACCATCCCTTTGAGTCGGCGAACCCATCCGATCAACGACTACCCTACATAGTTGTCTGGACCCCCTTGGGGTGTGAGGGTCACCTAGAGCGTGACTATTCCCCCGGATCCGACCCGCAAACTTGCGAGTCGGACCTGGTCACGGTACCGACCGCATCGCTCACGCGGCTCGTATCGCGGCTGACACGTCGGCCATTCCATCGCGTCGGCGGGACTCCACCGCCGATACATCCCCATTATCTTTGCTCGCTCCCAATCGCTCGCCGCCACCACTCGCTGGACCTGCTTCTCGTCCGTCGAGCGCATCGGCCGCCTCTCCTAGCGTCTGCTAGCGTGCGTAACACATGGACACCACACGCACTCGCCGTCGGTATCGCCCCCGAGACGACGGCCTTTCGAAAGCACGTGAGGTTCGCCAGCGGAGCTCCGCCGCCGACGCGCCTTCCTCCACTTTGCTCGGCTCCCAATCGCTCCTAGTCGCTCCGGTGGCTTCCTTCTCGCTGCCACGACTCGCTTGGCCTGCTTCTCGTCTGTGCACCGCCTAGGCCGCGTGTCCTAGCGTGAGTAACACACACACACACACACACTCGCGGTCGGCATCGCCGACCAGCCGACAGCGCTTTCAATCGTACCGGCGGTTCGCTGGCAGAACTGCGCCGGCCGACCGTCTTTTCGATGCCTAGTCGTCGCTCTGAATTCGGCCGCTTTCGATCGGGGTGCGAGTCGGACAAAACGAACATCCGATCGGCGGCTGCTACCCCTACATAGTAGTCCAGACCCCCTTGGGGTGTGAGGGCCACCTAGACCGTAACTGTTCCGCCGGGTCCAACCCGCAGACTGGCGGGTCGAACCCCGTCGCGGTACCGACTGCATCGCTCGCGCGGCTCGTATTGCGGCTGAGACATCGGCCTTTCGATCGCACCGGCGGAACTACGCTGCCCGACCATCCTCCGCTCCTAGTCGCTCGCCGGCTTCCTTCTCGGTCGCTGCTTCCCACTCGACCTGCTTCTCGTCCGTCGACCGCCTCGGCCGCGTGTCCAGGCCTCACCTGGCATGCGTAACACATGGACACACACACTCGCTGACGGTATCGCCGCCGCCGAGACGACGGCCTTTCGATCACACCTGCGGTTCGCCGGCAGGACTCCGCCGCCCGACCGTCTTTCTGCCGCCTAAGCGTCGGTCTGATTTCGGCCGCTCCGATCGACCCTGAGGGCACGCGGCGGCGACCGGCCAGGCAACCGTCGGCAATTCAGTACGCTGCCGTCGGGGTGCAAGTCAGACGAAACGACCATCCGATCGACGGCTGCTACCCCTACATTGTAGTCCGGACCCCCTTGGCGTGTGAGGTGCCACCTAGACCACGACTGTTCCGCCGGGCCCGACCCGCCAGCCTGCGGTTCAGACCCCGTCGCGGTACTGACCGCGTCGCTCAAGCGGCTCGTATCGCAGCCGAGACGATGGCCTTTCGGTCGCAGCGGCAGTTCTTCGGCGGGAGACGGCCGCCGATGCATCTTCAGCTTCTCTGCTCGCTCCTAATCGCTCTCTGGCTTCCCTCTCGCTGCCACGAATTGCTCGGCCTGCTTCTCATCCATCCGTCCAGCCTTGGCCGCATGTCTCAGCATGCTCAACACACGGACATACACGCACTCGCTCGCTCGCTCACTCGCAGCATTGCCACCGAGGCGTCGGCATTTCGATATTGCCGGTATGTCTGGTATGTTCACTTGTCCCATTCGATCCACCTGTAACCTCGCTCAATAGACATCTCATCTCTCATTCTACACAATTCAGCATTGTTTTACAACCCATCCGACATACCTCCCCACACGGGCGTAAGCTCTTTCACCACGCCAAGGTAGTGTCCCAAAGGGTAAAGCCTGGCAGTGCATCCATCAATCAGGCAAAATTCAGTGGATCACCTCACTCGCCCATCATCCACCGAATCCCGAATGATCATAACATACCAGGCAAACCTGATGGTGCATCCACCCACTGACTATTGGCGTCCTAGCTGCCAATATACCTCCACAGGGCAGGCACATAAACCCACCGCCACCTGTCACAGTGACGTACCCGAGGGCCATCGCAGGTGCACTCACTACATGACGACCGGCCACCGACCATCTCTCGACTCCAATGTTCCAATCGGACACTGCAGATGCTTACAACAGCCGCAACCACTCACACCGATGTTCCAATCAGACACCGCAAGTGAACCCGCTATAGCAGAGAAGGCCCATTGGCCTAAGGTGGGTGGACCTCCCAGTGGGCCCACCCCCTGCAGGGGAACAACCGATGCACTCACCCAGCGCAGAGAGATCGGTCAGACCACATCTAATCAAGCCCCAGCAAATCATAGAATGTGGTTGTGGCATCGTTCAGCAGAAAGCACACCCACCTGTGATGGAGCCGTAGGTGTACCACCCATGCAAGGACAGTGGGTCATAATGCATCAGGCCCCATGAAAGAGAATCATAGTTACTCCCGCCGTTTACCCAGCGCTTGGTTGAATTTCTTCATTTTGACATTCAGAGCACTGGGCAGAAATCACATCGCGTCTGTGCGGCTCGGCCGGCTACGCGATGCTCTGTTTTAATTAGACAGTCGGATGAGAACATGGATGGTGTTACGTAAGTAAAAAATTAATGTTCAAAACTGTAGTCCATAGATAACTCTTTATTCTGTATATTTCTCATTTTGTCCTGTTCTGGTGTTTTTGCGAAATTTTTCTGGAGAACATTATTTTTCTTTGTGGTTGGGTCGTTGATGACCTCTTTCTAGCATATTGGATGTCCACCTAGTGGTCATCCCTTATACACGTGTGGTACAATTTTTTCTGAATTTTCAGATTTTTTTTATATGCTAGGCCACTTGGTTTTAAATTGAATTAATATTCAATTTATCACCCTATCTATATAAATATATATTTCTTTATTGCCCACAGGGGGCTAAACACAGAGGGACAAACAAGGACAGACAAAGGGATTTTGTCGATTACATCGACCCCAGTGCATAACTGGTACTTATTTAATTGACTCTGAAAGGATGAAAGGCAAAGTTGACCTTGGCAGAATTTGAATTCAGAATGTAACGGCAGACGAAATACCACTAAACATTTCACCCAGCATGCTAACATTTCTGCCAGCTTGCTGCCTTCACACACATACACACACACATATATATATTTATATAGGAATGGCTGTATGGTAAGATGCTTGCTTCCCAACTACATGGTTCTGGGTTCAGTCCCACTGCATGGCACCTTGGGCAAGTGTCTTCTACTAATGCCTTGGGCCGACCAAAGCCTTGTGAGTGGATTTGGTAGATGGAAACTGAAAGAAGTTTGTTGTATATATATGTGTGTGTGTGCGTGTGTGTGTGTATATGTATGTATATATATGTATTTGTGTGTTTGTGTTTGTCCCCCCCATCATCATTTGACAACTGATGCTGGTTTGTTTACATCCCTGTAACTTAGCACTTCAGCAAAAGAGACCTATAGAATAAGTACTGAGTTTACAAAGAATAAGTCCTGGGGTCGATTTGTTCAACTAAAAGTCGTGCTCCAGCATGGCCACAGTTAAAATGACTGAAACAAGTAAAAGACTAAAAGAATATATATGCACACACACACACACACACATACATATACACATGCACACATACACACATACATGTGTGTGTGTGTGCATGTGTAGATTAATGTCTTCTTTTCTCCAAATGATTGCTGAGCTTCACCACATTTACATGCATACTAACATCTCAAAGCATACACACACACATACATATACGCATTTGTATGAATTCTGCTGTGCATATATGTACATGTGTATAAATTTTGTAGCGCATATATATATGTATATATTCATATAAGGATGTATTTGTACATGTATATGCACAAATGCATGTGAGTATGTTTATCAAAACAAGTAGCATAGCCAGAATGGTGTTTATCATCATTCTTCAAATTCTGATAATTATCACCATTATTAAATAATCAGACAAAGATAACATCACATCATCAACATTATTATAAATCCTACCCTTAGTCTATTGGCTTGTTAGGGGTGGGAACTTAGACAAACATGTTCAACACTATAATTTATCACTTTAATAATAAACACTCTGGTTCTGGAATCACATGGAAATTAAATATTTGCATTTAGAATAATACTTTGTTTGCATTTTGTAGATTATACTTTCTCTATATCACTTTCCCTGTGTGTGTGTGTGTGTGTGTGTGTACACACACACACACACACATTTATACACTCTGTCTTTCTGATGTTTGCTAATTGCCAATAAGATATATACTTGACTAAAGAGGTCTAATAAAATTGAAACATGTCTGGAATTATCTTTGCAGTTACCAAACTTCACTCAAATCACATCTACTACTACTGCAGGCTTTGCATATACAAGCACTAAAATGTTTCTGTATTCCTTGTTACTCTGTCCTCCACATAACCAACCATAACAACATTTTTTCTACAAGTAGAGCAAGAATCACATACATTATCCAAAGTATTCATTTCCAAAGATGTAATTTGAGGAATATTTGGCTGTTGTTTCTGGGTGATCCTGTAGCAATCACATACAATGGAAGTGTGATAGAAAAATGTAAAATTTGGGGTGATGTGCAAGCTAAGCTAATATAACAGATCATTAATACAGTAAAGTGTAGTATGGTAGGTTACTGAGTTATAAATAAAAGGGATGTGTGACCGTTATTTCTAGCTAGTCATTTAGCCCTGGAGAGCTCTGTGTTGATACAGAAAAGTGGTGGTAATGGTGTGTGGGGGGAGTATGCAAGCAAAGCTACTATAACAGACAGACTTCTATGGTATAGTAAATTAATAGGTGTATATAAAAGGAATGTATAGCTGGTATTTCTAGTTGATCAATTAGACCAAGAAAAGGATCTGTGGTGACGGTGGTGGCAATGGCAGTGGCAGTGCAAACAAAGCTACTCTAACAGACAGACATCTACGACATAGTGCGTTAACAGATGTAGATAAAAGGGATGTGGAGCTGCCATTTCTAGTTTGTAGGCAGTCGACAAGTGGCCACATAAAGGTTTTCCTGGAGGGAGCTCTGTGGTATTAGTGATGTGTAGTGGTGACAGTATAGAAATAACTGCAAGCTAAGCTGCATTCAACAGACAGACTTCTATGTTAATACAGCAGAATACAGGTTGGTAGGTAGGTAGGTTGGTTGGTGAGTATAGATAAAAGAGAGAAGTTTCAACATTTTTCCCACTGGAAGGAGATAGACCAGAAACACACAGATAGAAGTGGCTGGGAGACAGTAAAAAAACTGGGAGACACCAAGCTTATCAGGGAATTATGTGTGAAAAAAAAATATACAGATATGTTTTATTTTACAGGATTGGTGCTGGTTGTCATTGTGGAGGTGGTCGTGGTTGGCAGTGAGTGATGTCTTATCTTTTACATGAAATAAAATGAAATAAGAGGTGAAGTGGAGATGATAATGATTGGTATGAAATGGAGGTCTATGTGCATGTGTGTGCGTGTGTGTCCATTCCATGCTAGAAGTTAAAAAAAAAAAGATGATAAGTGTGTGTGTATGTATGTATATATGTGAGTGTGTGTGAGTATGTGTATATTTAGCCAATGAAGCTTTATTGATTCTTTGTACCTGCACGCATATTTGTGTACACACACTCACATATATGTATGTATATACATACATACATACATACACACATAGAGTGAGAGAGAGAAAGTTGTAAAATATATATACAAATATATGTTTTATGAAATGCAAAAGATATCTGATATAGAACTCATCCATTAGTAAGTGAAGTGAATAGATATGTTTATTATATCAAAAGGTGACAGCCAAGTCTGAGTTTCGCCCTTGGCTAATCATAACTGTCTCCACACATACATGTACAACACTTTCTCTTTTCAGAAAACCCATGTAGGTGAGACGTTCATTGGTGAGCTATTGCTGTGATTGTAGGTTGTTTTTTTCAGTTTCTGATGCATTACTGCTGCTGTCATCAGATCTAAGACTTGGTGAACAGAGATATGCTTTGGAGGGTTCTGGAGCTCCTTGTACCCCAGCACAATCAGTGCAGTTCAGATAGGGGGCTCAACATTTGACTTTTTCCCCAGTTATATCTAGGGTTTGTCAGTGTTGTGCTTTGGCTCCCACAATGTTCAAAACCTGCAGAGACTGCATAATTGGCCAAATGGTGACTCAACCGTGTTGTGGTGCACTCATTAGTGTAACTAGGATTACAGACTTAGACTTTGCTGATGACGTAGTTATTCTTGTTGAGTCTTTGGATGTCTTAAAGAGTGCTCTCCTTTCATTGAGTGAGGAAGTGGAACCATTGAGCCTTAGAGTCTCTTAGGTCAAGACAAATATCTTGTCCTTCATTGGCTTCTAGTAAGACTCTGCCTTGAAGGTGAGAATGTTAAAGTTGCTGACCGCTTCACTTATCTTGGCAGTGAGATTCATAGCAGCATTAGCTGCAAGTCAGAAATCCTAAAAAGACTTGGATGAGCTGGTGCACTTGTAGACTCATTGGACAAGAGTATTTACACTGCCGATTTCTATGCAGAACAAAGGTTTGGGTCTTTAGGTCTCTGGTCTTCCATGTCTTGCTCTATAGCTGTGAGCCTTGGATATTGTCTGGGACCTTTTGGAACCACTTGAACTCCTTCGGTACCAGGACGCTTCACAGGATTATAGATTACCATTGGTTGGATTTCACATCCAACCAACAACAATACTCAGAAACTGGGATGTGTCCTTTTATTTGTATGATTCAGGAGTGTCAACTTAGACACTCAATTTTCCAAGTTAGATCCTTCTTACTGGATTGATGGTTCATGTTGAATAGTCACATGCTACATGTTCAAGTCAGATAAGGAAGTGTCTCACAGAGACGGGGACTGACTGGGACTCTGCTTGACAGGTCACCTAGGAGAAGTAGGAACGAGGCCAACAAATAGTAAATGCAGCAACATGCTGCAATGGTGCATGCCGACACATCTGACCTGACTGTTGCTGCTGTTGTTTCTATTTTTGATGTTGCACATTTGTCCATAGTTGTTTGTGTTTGTAGTTCCTTTTCCTTAAACTGTTGTTTCTGTAGCTCTTGTGGGCTTGTCAGCTGGTTAGACTGTTTTACTTCTTTTTTTTTGTTTCCAGTTGGTGGGATTGCAAATTGACTTAGTGCAGCTATAGTTCTGAGTTTTGGGGATCAAACCAGTAGATTTGTCTATCTGGCCTCTCTTTTTATGATAATCTTACTACAGTTTGCCTTTCAGATGCTTTTGTGTTGTCCTTGCCATCTATATCTGAGGGCTCAAAGAATATCAAGTGTAACCAACATCTGAAACTCCAGCAACATTCCCATTTTATTCTGCTGGGAAGTGGACTTGAATCTTATAACCTCTCTGTGCTCTTCCACCATTGCCACCATTCAGGCCTGCTTCCTGCAGCATGGCATATTAGTGATTCATATTTTGGTCACCCATTTTCTCAAGTATATTTGGATCATAATGAAACCTTGAGGCATGTGATAGGTAGTGGTCACAATCCTGGCTTCCATTTTTGTTGTTGCAGATGACAACAGCCTGTCTTGTGCTGTTTTTCTCTCATTATATGCCCTACTGTAAGGTGGTGAGTTGGCAGAACTATTAGCACACCAAACAAAATGCTTAGCAGTATTTCCACCTGTCTTTACATTCTGAGTTCAAATTCCACTGAGGTCAACTTTGCCTTTCATCCTTTCAGGGTCAATAAAATAAGCGCCAGTAGATCACTGAGGTCAATGTAATTGACTACTCACAGCCCCCAAAACTTCAGGCCTTTATGCCAAGTGAAATCACAGTTGTGGTTGATGCTTGTGTCACATAACTAGCACCCATGCTGGTGGAATGTAAAATGCACCTTTCAAGCAGTGGGCTTCACCAAGGCAATGTGGTCAATTCAGGCCAGTGTCGTATAACTAGCACCCATACTGGTGGCATGTAAAACACACTTTTAAGGTGTTGGGCTTCACAGAACCAATGATAAATGACAGAGACCTTTGGTTCTCAAAGTGGACGCTATGCCCCCCCCCCCGCCCCTGTGGGTGTTGAGATGGTCCAGGTGGGCACGAGTGCCTAAGGGAGCAGTGGGAGTGGTAGAAAAAAGAAGACATAGGGAGGAAGGCAGTGAATTGGGGGGACGCTATAAATTTATTATAATATTATTATAGTATTGTATACAGATTATATAATATTATATTAAATATCAAATGATTCATAGTATATATAAACTAGTAAAATATAAAATATTTATTTATACATAAAAATAGGAGTGAGGTGCTGAGGGTATTATGTGGCCATGAGGAGGGGGGCAGTGGCCCTAAAAATTTGAGAACAAGTGAAATTGTAGTCATGGCAGATACTGGTGTCATGCCAGTGGCACATAAAAGCACCCATTACACTCTCAGAGTGGTTGGCATTAGAAAGGGCATCTAGCTGTGAAAACCATGCCAAATCAGACTGGAGTCTGGTGCAGCCCCTCAGCTTACCAGCTCTGGTCAAACCATCCAACCCATGCCAGCATGGACAATGGACGTTAAATGATGATGATGAGGAGGAGGATGATGATGGTGATGATGCTTATAGTAGAAAAGATTGTATACCCTATTGTGCACCACACTTCCTGAAAGCATTTTTCTACTTCTTCTGGGCTTGGGTACTGCAGCTTTCTCTTTTCTGTTTATTCATTCTTAAACAATTGTTCCTTTCTAGATACTATTTACTTCTTCAGTTGAAAATTTCATGATCCCAACATAAGTTACATCACATTCATATTTTTTTGTATGCTCTCTCTTGGTGTTGAGTGACTGCTTCTGTCTTGACCATTAAATGGATCACACAAAGTTTTATCGCTGGTCTTGTTGTTATTGGCATTATTGTATTTGTTGCTTTTGTTCTTGTTGTTCTCCTGACTGTTGTTGTTATTTTTTCTTTTTCACCAACAGCAAACATTATATGTGAACCTTATCAATGCAAACTGATAAATTTTCAACTGTAAAACTGACTGTTGTTGCCATGGCTACAACAGTGATGTTACTATGAAAGACAACACTAGCCTCGTTATATATTTCTCTGCCTTTCCCTTTCCTCAGTTTCTTTTACACACTCTTTCAGTCCCTCTTTGGTACATTATTATTCCTTCACAAGGATCCATGATTTTTATGTTTTTTTTATTTATGGAGGGAGTGTTAATGATAAATTTTGTAAATAATAAATTTTGAAAATACAAAATTTGAAGATAATTCCTCCCAGTGGGAGAATCAATAAAAAAGGAAATAAAAAAAGTTTTACCAAAAACAGCAGCAAGTTTTTCTGTACATCTGTCAAAATAGCTCAACAAAAACACATCCAATTTTAGGTAAAAACTGAAAATTTTCAGAATTTTATAGAACCAACTTCAAGCATACCTTTCCTGTCAATGTATAATTTTAAAAAATAATAGAAAATTTTATGAAGCTGTTGAAATGGAATACAATGTTTAAGGTGTTAGCTTCAATCAGACTGCCTAAGGGTTGGCATCAATAATAATAATAATAATAATAATAATAATAATAATAATAATAATAATGATAAAAATTTAAGGTGGAGTACTTGCGCAAACTGAGACTGATTCTTAAGTCAAACTTAAATGGATGGAATAAGATCAAAACTATCAACATCTGGGTAGTTTCACTCCTTAGATATGGAGCAGGGGTAATCGCATGGACAGTAGATGAACTAAACAGCTTAGACAGAAAGACAAGGAAGTTTCTAACTAGATATGGGTCACTCCACCCAAAAAGTGACACAGACAGACTGTATGTACCAAGAAAAAGAGGGGGAAGAGGACTCATTGGATTCGAACACAGCATTAGAGCAGAAGAAAACAACATAGCATGGTATGATGTAAAAAAATGCCGCAGAACCGCCATTATTAGAAGTAAGAAGGTCAGGCTTGTATAGGATGAAAGATTGCAAAGATAAAGCACTGTACAAGCAATTGAAAATGAATGAAACTGAAAATAGGTGGGTAGAGAAAAGAATGCATGGTCAATTTCATAGGGATGTTGAAGATAAGACAGACAGAGAAAAAAGATGGCTGTAGATGACTAAAAGTGATTTAAAACTGGAAATGGAGGCTCTAATCTGTGCTGCCCAAGAGCAAGCACTAAGAACAAATTACATAAAATACAGAATAGACAACACAGCAGAAAGTGATAAGTGCAGAATCTGTGGACAATACGGTGAAACCATATGGCATACTACCAGCCAATGTACGCCACTAGCCCAGAAGGAATATAAGAGATGCCATGACAATATAGCCAGGCTTGTCCATCGGACATTTTGCAAAAAGTATGGACTTGACAGAGCGAAATATTGGTACGACCACAAACCTGAAGGCATCGTCGAAAATAGAAATGCAAAGGTCTTATGGGATTTTATGAGCCAGTGCGACCATGAGATAGAGAATAGGAAGCTGGACATAGTCTTAATTGAGAAAGAAAACAAACTATGCTGCATTATAGATATAGCATGCCCAGCTGACAACAAGGTATGCGATAAGGAAGAAAGAAAAGTTGAGAGACATGACAGGTTAGCTTGGGAAGTTAAGCAGTTGTGGTCGATGAAAAAGGTAGCAGTAGCACCAATAATTGTCAGAGCCCTGGAAACAGAGAGCAAAAATCTCGAGAAGAACATGGAACAAATAGGGGCTGCAATAAGGGTGGAGCATTTGCAGAAAACAGCACTGCTTGGAACTGCTCAAATACTCTGGAAGGTGCTCGTAAAATAAGAGGTGTGACCTTAGTTCACTGGTAGTGAACAGCTGACACTGTAGTACATCTCCAGTGTTAGAAGCTGTGCAAAGGCAATAATAATAATAATAATCCTTTCTACTATAGGCATAAGGCCTGAAATTTTGGGGAGGGGTAAGTCGATCACATCGACCCCACTGCTCAACTGGTACTTATTTTATTGACCCCAAAAGGATGAAAGGCAAAGTCAATAAAAATAATAGAAGATTGTGCCTATAATAATTGGTGCACTGGGAACTGTAAGCAAAGATATAGACAAATGGTTGAAGGAGATTGGAACAGAATATCCTGTAGAGCTTCTACAGAAAGTTTGCTTCTTAGGAACAGGAAAGATTATCAAGAGGGTTCTAAGCACTTGAAAGATTATTGGGAAATGGACAGTAAAGAAGGCTGATGCTGCTGATGATGATGAGGATAGTACATATATATATATATATATATATATATATATACTCTTTTACTGGTTTCAGTCTTTTGACTGTGGCCATGCTGGAGCACCGCCTTTAGTCGAGCAAATCGACCCCAGGACTTATTCTTTGGAAGCCTAGTACTTATTCTATCGGTCTCTTTTGCCGAACCGCTAAGTTACAGGGACATAAACACACCAGCATCGGTTGTCAAGCGATGTTGGGGGGACAAAGACAGACACACAAACACATACACACATACACATATATATACATACATACGACAGGCTTCTTTCAGTTTCCGTCTACCAAATCCACTCACAAGGCTTTGGTCGGCCCGAAGCTATAGTAGAAGACACTTGCCCAAGATGCCACGCAGTGGGACTGAACCCGGGACCATGTGGTTGGTAAGCAAGCTACTTACCACACAGCCACTCCTACGCCTAGTATATATATATATATACACTATATATGTATATATAATTATTCATTTAGTTTTCTGCTAATTGATGACTTAAGTTACAATGAAAACCAAATCATAATCTGATGAAACACTTTCATTTCTTGATTTTAATAATAAAACAAAATAAATTAGGTTTTTATTATTTTCTTTTTATATTTTATTCCAGATTAAAAGAAGGCAGCAAGGATGTGGTGTAAAAAGAAAGGATGAGATGTATGAAAGGAGAGAGAAAAAGTCACAGAGAGAAAGCATAGTAAAAGTGTAAAATAGAAAGAGAGTGAAATAGAGAAAGGAGGAAGAGGAAAACATCAAAGATTTGGCATTCCCTCTATGTCTATATTTTTCTTGCTGTTGTCAGCTTGTAACAGTTCAATATGGACATTAACCATACTGACCCCACCAGCCCTAGAGAACCTGCAAAGGCCATGGATACAACCCCTTCCTTTGGACCAAACCAATAAATAAATAAAAATATGATAAAAATATTGAAAGGGGTGAGAGGAAATAGAGAAAAAGGAGGAGTAGAATGGATGAAAAGAAGTGATGTCAGAAAGGAAGAGAGAGAGAGAAAGAGTGGTAAGGGTGTGAAATGGAGAGAGCGAAGGGTTGAAGAGAGGATATAAAAGAATGACAGAAAGACAGATAGTTATATTCTGCTGTTTGTTAATGAAAGAACTGCTTATTTAATCATCTTGGAATGAAATTAATGTGAGCAGTAAAAAAAAATAAATAAATAAATGTTCTTGTTGAAATGAAATATTTTTATTTCGCAAATATCCACATTTAAATTGCAGTTTATAACTTATGGTTATTCATTAATTTAATTAATTTCAAATGTTATCAACATTATCATCATCATCATTATCAGTGTCCACCATCACCACCATCACTATCATGACCAGTATCACTGTCCAGCACCAGCACCACCATTACCACTACCATTATCACCACCACCACCTCCACCACAGCCAGCACTACCATCATCAGAACATCAACACCACCACCATTATCCACCAGCACCACTGCCATCCAACACTGCCACCATCAAGTGTCCTCACCACCAGCAGCACCACTGCCACTACCATCCAGCTGACAGCAAGGAACCAGCCATCATGTAGCAGATGGAATCATTTAAAGTTATTTGCTTTAGAAATTTAAACACTAATGTTAATTCTTCAAAATAACCAATCATTCATAGAGCTTCATCAAGAATATGCACGCGCGTGTGTGTGTGTGTTTTGTCTTCCTGATTGTTATTTTTGTGGTTGGCTTTTTTTTTCAACCCCCTGTTCAGTGGCAAGATTGTTAAATAAACAGTGTCTTGTTATTTCCGTTACCCTTTGTGCAATCACTCACCCTCTATATCATAAGGTCTTGTATATTTTTATAGTCCCTGATATATCATGTCATCTAAATTATGGAGTCACATTCTTTGTCCATGATTCCAAGTCCAGCCTAAATTTGATTCAGGCATGACAGTACATAACCCGTCACTCCAATAACAACAGCTTCAAATTTTGACAAAGGTCCAGCAATTTGGAAGGAAGTGGGGAAGTCGATTGCATTGACCCCAGTACTTGGTTGGTGCCATATTTTATTGAACCCCACAGCAGCAACCAAACAGATTCATTTCCACACCAAACAAATTGCTTGGCAGAATTCCTGATGACTTTACATTCTGAGCTCAAATTCTGTCAAAGATGACTTTGCCTTTCATTTTTTTAGAGTCAATAAACTAAGGACCAGTCAAATACTGGGGTTGATGTAATTGATTATCCTCTTCCCCTAAAACTGCTGGCCTTGTAGCAAAAGTTGAAAACCATTATATTTTATCATTCCTGAAATGATGAAAGCAAAGTTGACTTTGGTGGCATTTGAATTCAGAACATAAAAGGCTGAAAGTAATTCTGCTAAGCATTTTTTCTGACATGTTAACAATTCTTTTCTACTCTAGGCACAAGGTTCGAAATTTCAGGGGAGGGTGCCAGTCGATTCAATCGACCCAAGTACACAACTGGCACTTAATTTATCGACCCCGAAAGGATGAAAGGCAAAGTTGACCTTGGTGGTATTTGAACTCAGAACATAGAGACAGATGAAATACTACTAAGCATTTCACCCGACATGCTAACATTTCTGCCAGCTCACTGCCTTGGTGTGTTAACAATTCTACCACTGCTCTACCTTTGTCTTGCCACTCTAATAATAATGGCTATACAGTTGAAAGAATATTTTAAGGACTGGATTTTCAAACTTGTCACCAATGGTCCACAAATGTACTCTTGCATTTTTATTATTACATTGATATCAAGTGGACAGCTAACATCCATAACAGATCATGTTTTATTTTAAGGTCTCAAACAATAATATCAGATTTAGTCTGTTGTAAACTGGTTACTGTTTTTATTCTCAAGTTCCAACATTATTCTTTTGGTCTATTAGTCTCAATCTTTATTGATTTTTTTTTTCTTTCTCAGTCTATTCCAGATTTCTGATAACAACATCATGTCCAATTTTCTCACAGTTGGCAGTAGAGTGCCTTATGCCTTTGGTTTTGGTTTTGGTTTTGGCATAGCCTAAACATGTTGTCAGCTATTCTATGCAGAAGATTTTTGGTGAGGATTTCTTACTTCAGGATTGCAACATGTTAAAAACTTGTACACCAAGCCAAGTTTTTAGTGTGGCTTATATCATTTATTTATTTGTTTCAAGTACCAATGAACAACATTCTCAGAAAATTGCTCTCTTTTTGCTTTGCATTAGCTTGGATTTTCCAGTGTTCAGAGAGAGAGAGCAATATAAGTCAGTATTTCTTAGAAAGAGATCAGTATGTAGACATGTGTGTATGTATTTATGTGTATATGTATGACTGTATGCATGTATGTTTGACCTCTTCTCATCTTTCATCCAGCAGGTCTATGGTCAACTATGATCCATCCCCTATCCAAACAGAATATATTAACCAGCATATGTTTCCTTCTTTCCCCAATGCAGTAGGGCTACCAAACTGAGGCAGATTTAGCTGATCAAACAACTGCATAAAAGTTTCCTCATTGGCTCAAGTAGCAGCACTGATAAAAAGGGAGGTGTGCTTCATTGCATGCAGCACTCAGTTCATCTTACTCCCAAAGAGAGAGTTGGACCTTGCCTAGCAAACATGCCCTAGATCCACTATACAAACGAAAAGTCTTTAATAGTGTAAGGAGTAATGGGTTATGGTCTAGCAAAGAATCGTTTGTATATGGTGGGGGGTCTCAGCTGATTTAATCAGAAAAACAAAATTTTAAAAGAAGGACTTTGAGAGTTTCTTGGCAAAAACAACCAAAGATTATATAATTTATCTTCCTTTGTTTGTCTTTTATAAGATCTGGTATTGAGAAATCTATAAACGGTAGCGATATAAATAAGCATATCACATCAGGCATTCAATGGTGATATCAAAAGTCAAAGAAACAAACAACATATCAAGATTATTAACTAAAACATCAATGACAAGAAGATGAGAATATTTAAAAGGAAGAAATATGATGGAAATAATTAAATATCTTTGAATATTCTCTGCCAAGAATCAATAAAATGTCAGATTTTGTTATAGCATCAAATGTATTCCTTCCTTTCCTCTCATCGTTGTGTATTTATTTATTTGTTTGTTTGTTGCTTGCTGTTTGCAGTTCCATCTGGACATCTTAAAGGAATCGGGATGCATTAAAGTTCATTAATGAAATGGTGGCAAAAGATTTTATAAATAATTATGGAATTATAGATGAATATGAAGGCATAAAGCAACAAGATTTTCTACAAGTCTTTTACTGCTTAAGTTGTCATAGCTGAGTGAAGAATTTCTAACTGGATTGGTCTTCAGTCTTCCCTTCCATCCTTATCAACAGCAACATCTCTACTTTTATCATTATCAGCAGTTCCATCCTTAACTTTATCTTCTGTTACATTATCATCATCCAAACCTAAGAACATTCCTTCATCATCTTTATCATTGAATAGTAGGGCAACAGATTAAAATGCGTTACAGTATTTTGTTGCAACCAAGTTCTGAGTTCAAACCCCCATCTAGGTCAAAATTTATTTTATTATTACTTATTCTATTAACCTCTCTTTATAGTTAATAAGTACCAGTGGAAAGCTGGGATTGATTTTATCAACTTTACCCTCCTCTTCAAAATTTGGTGGAGTGGTGGGGGCATGAGGTTATATCAAACATCATCATCAACATTTTGGTAGATGGTAAACAAATAAGGGAACTTCTTGCAAGATCACATTGTTAGGTAGAAATAGGAGCCAAATTTACTTCAAGTGATACCCTAATGTTTAAAAAGGAGACATAATAATGTGATCCTAGATATACTATGCTTTAAATAAGATAGTCATGACTTCAGCATCTTTATCATAGCCCTGATCAGCCAGAGCTGACTGAGCACTAAATAGCATCATTTAGGTAGATATTGCAGTAAAACAGACTATAGAAATAGTGAGTTCTTTCAAATGGAATGGGATCTCAGCCACCACATGGAATATAAGGGCCAGGGAGCTGAAAGATCATAGACATTAGAGTCAATAGCTATAATGAAATTGTCCTTCAAGTATGACATAATGTACAACTAGCTCTTTGTGTCCAAAACAGTTAATACAACCAAGGGCTAAAATATACCAACGAGGGAAGCCTCTACACAGCTATGTATCTTATTTTCCTGTTTAGTGTTTGTGGCCTTTCTCTTTTCATTAAAGGCAAAGTATGATTTGAGGGAGATTTGGCTACTATTTCTAACAGATCTAACTACAATCTAGAGATCTTTCATTGGCTCATACACACCACATAAACACACACATACATACATACATACACACACACATACATGCATACATACTTATGTGAAGATTTGTAAGATAATTTTTAAAATTCTTCATCTGAGATTCTTTAGATGAAGAAACGCACACACTTAGTTGTGAGCATTGACAGTACAACCAACACACCAACTCAGTCACATATTTACAAACACTTGGAATTCTCTCAATTCAAAAAGGTCTTGTTGCCTTGTTAACAACCAGTTTAAACTCTCTGACAATGATGATGATGATGGCTGCCTACTCATGACTGAGGAAGACCATCACTGACCATTTCCCATGCAAAATGCCAGCAGTGTCCATGCATAAAGTTATTGCACCAACAATTGGCTTCACTTGAGTTCACATCCCTAGTTTCTATAGGGATCCTCCTACTTGCATCCTCCTACTCGACTGGACATTGGATAGTTGCCTGGCTGGCAAATTTGCACAACCTAAAATTTTTGGTCCAATAAGGCTTGCACAGACCCTCTCTTCCTGCTAATATGGAGCACAGGCACAGGAATGTGAGAGTACCATGATCTCAAGCACAAGCAAAAGATCTCCAAAATGTTCAATGTCATTCCTTGCTTATCTGGTTTTATATCAGAGTGACCTTCCTCTAGAGACATGCCTTGAAAAAAGCTAAGGGGTGTCTCACTTCCAGTGGTCTTCTAGCATGCCAGATACAAACCCAGAATTTCTGAGAGCCCATGCTATATACATGCATACACACATACATACATATTTCATGTGGTGCCATGTAAAAGTGTCTGTGCAGTGTCACATAAAAGCACCAGTGTAGTGACATGTAAAACACCCATGCAGTCCCACGTAAAAGTACCTATGCATTGCTACATAAAAGTGGTCATGTGGCACCACATGAAAGTGCCTGTTTGGTGCCACATAAAAGCACCCAGCACACTCTGTAAAGTGGTTGGTGTTAGGAAGGGCATCCTGCCATAGGAGCCATACCATATCAGGCTGGAGTCTGGTGCAACTCCCCAGCTTACCAGCTCTGGTCAAACTGTCAAACCCATGCCAGCATGGACAATGGACATTAAATGATGATGAAGATACATACATACATACATACATACATACATACATTCATTCATTCATTCATTCATTCATTCATTCATACCTAGGCAGGACAGAATGCCTGAGGTAGAAAGGAGAGTGTGATTTGAAAAAGATTTGGCCAGTTTTTGGTAGAAGTGAAGTGTGGAATGCCAAGAATATTTGTTTATGTAGCAATTGTACCAACTAAGATAAGTGATCAATATGTTAATGTGAGTCACATTTGAACTTTATTGTAGCACATTAACAACAGATGAGAGCTGGCATATTTTCTGGTGGCTTCCAAACACAATCTTGCTTATGTTGGAGAAGTTTGGTTGCCATGAAAGGTTAATATGGGAAACTTAACATTTGTTGAGAGTTTCGCAGTTTTTTAGTTCGTTTCTTTTTTTCTTTTAACTGTGTGCTGAACTTGAGGAAAGATATATAAATATATTGATTACAGGCAAGTTCACTGCCATCAATTCATCGCAGGAGAGTTCACCACCATAGATTTACCACAAAGGAAGTTCACTGCGAGGAAAGTTCACCATGGGGGAAGCTTACCGACAAAATATATCCATAGTATCTCATCATTGATAGTTAAAACTATTTTATTGAAAAAATCAGTGAATTGATGTTGGTGAACTTTCCCTACGATGAACTTTTCCTGTGGTGAACTTACTGGACATGAAATATATTAAAGCTGTTATAACCAACTTTTACACCACCTTTAAATGTGATATACTTTAGTCATAAGCCATCATATATCATAAAATCCTTCCATGAAGGTTTATGATATCTTTTTTTTTTTTTTTGCCTTTAGTCTTGTCCAGCCGTGCACTGCTGCAAAGCAATGGTATGAACAATTGGCAAACCAATTCTCTGCCACAACCATGAAAGTGAAGGTCGTTTCATCGAATGCTTTAAATAGCTTTGCGCCAATGGCAGTGATAAAAACCTTTGTCAATTTATGATTTACTAACGACAAGATGTCTATTGCCACTGGTTCAAAGATGTATTTATTTTATCTGCCGAAAAACATTAAATTCCTTTGAACTAAATAAACTACAATTTTCTTTGAGAAATAATTCCTTTGCGAAATAATGCTGTCATATGTTTCTTTTCTTTCTTTAACCATTCTCTTTCATTCTTGCTTTCTACTCTCAATAATCTAAGACTTGGACATTTTACCTTCATCCTTCCTTTCCTTTAGTTTTTCTTCCTTTCATTCCATTTTGGCTTTTAGTTTCATTCTTTTGAACATTTTTCTGAATTATTCTCAGGAAATAAAGTCTTCAAAAATTCACACAACACATAATACGCACAACTCATCCTATATATACATACACGCATGCAAATACAAATGCACACACATACAAACACACACACACACACACATACATACATACACACACACACTGTCAAACCACATGTACATGTACACACAACCATTTATCTAAAATACATCCCAAAATCCATGAATACATTTATAATTCCCTAATATAACAGTCCCACACATACACATGCGCACACACACACACACACACACATACACACACAATTGATGGATTACAAGTGAGGTATAGTTTGAGTGTTTTGACATTAATTAATTCTATATTATTAATGAGTTTTCATTGCTAACTTATTAACGATAATTTATAATGTATATTTCTTTCTTTCATTTTATTTTTCACGTTTTAGTCAATTCCAATAATGCTTTCTTCTATAACTTCATAACATTTATTATCTTTGTCTTTCTATCATGGAATCTATCCCATTCTTTTATTTCTATTTCCATTCTATTTACAACCATATATACTTCTTTCCTCTCAGTCTCACTTCCCTTTGGAATTTTTCGTTTTTGTTTTTGCAACACCCTTCCTCTCTTCCTTCTCTTTTATTCTCTCTCTTTCTGCCATTATTCATTTCTCTCAAAGCTCTGCTTATAATGCTATCACATATTTCTTTTCTTCCTTCAACCATTCTCTTTCATTCTTATTCTCTCCCCTCAATAAACTAAGACTTGGACACATCCGTTATTCATTGATTCTTCTTTCATTCTTTCAATTTTGGTTTTAGTTTCACTCTTTCCAACATTATTTTCTCATCTTTCTAAATGTCTTCCTCATTCTTTCACTCATGTTCTCACTTTCTCTCTATATGATGACATATCTACCTACCTACCTACCTACCTACCTACCTACCTACCTACCTACCTACCTACCTAATAATACATGTATCTATGAATATATCTATCCATCTAGTTATCTATCTGTCAACCTCACTTTCTATCAGTTTGTCTAGCTATTTGTTAATCTATTTATCATATCAGTCTCAACAGTTTATGTTAATTTTCGCTTTGTAAATTGCAATTTACAAATAGTTGTTCTCTTGGCAATAAAGCTTAGGCATCACTCACAGACGAGTGTGACCTAAAAGCTTGTGCCACACTTTCAATAGTTGTTTCAGGTTCTTATGCAGATGTGAGCAGACCCAAACATCTTTTATGGCTCTGTAACATTTGACCAAATGGAATACCAAAGATGTGACAGATGGAGGAAGAGAGAGTCGCACTAACAGTTGGTTCATTTTCAGCAGAGTAGTCAAGAGCAATGTGAGAGGAAGTGCATTGCTCAAAACTTCATATTGCCAAGACCAGAAATTGAACCTATAACCACATGACTGCAAGGACAACACCATAACCACTTGGTCATGCACCTTCAAAAAGACAATAAATGGGTATTTATACATATGTAGTTTCCAGAATCATAGTTCTATGTCTAGTGTAATACTCATACATACCTACACATATGTTCTTTCATTCTTTTATTTGTTTTAGTTATTTGATTGAAGACATGCTGGGGCACCACCTTGAAGGGTTTTTAGTTGAATGAATCAACACTAGGACTTATATTCTATTGGACTTATATTGCAGAACCACTAAGTTATGGGGATGTAAACACACCAACAACAGTTGTCAAACAGTGACAGGAGGGACAAACACAAAGACACACACACATATAGAAGACATTTGCCTAAGGTGCCATGCAGTGGGATTGAACCTAGAACCATGTGGTTGGGAAGCAAGCTTCTTACCATACAGCTATGCCTGTGCCTATATATATATATAGAGAGAGAGAGAGAGAGAGAGAGAGAGAGATTATATATATAAAAAATATGAGAGAAAGAAAATGGAATTCATGTGACTCTTTATTCAGAACCACTACAACTGTTTTGACCCATCATGCATCAGTGCCTTGCAGATGAGATGGTGTACAAACAGTTGTGATGCATCTTAGGTGCAGATGTATTTTCTAAGGTGACTTTTCTAAAAGTACCTCATTTTTTTATTTGCTGTTTTGCTTATTTTTAAAATAATACATTTTGGTAATTGTAGTGTACTATAAAAAACTAAGCTATAACGAAGACAGTCTCACGAATTCCGTTTTTTTCTCTCATATTTTTTATAAACTCTACAGACATTAAGGAATTCTTGAAGTAAACTCAGTGGCATATACCTCCATACTGTTGTTGACATCAGGCAGCTGAATACTGTGAACTGGCTTTAAACAGCATACTACAAGGTGTATACAAGAATATAAAACCATTGCTTAGATTATATATGATATATATATATATATCATCATCATCATCATCATCATCGTTTAACGTCCGCTTTCCATGCTAGCATGGGTTGGACGATTTGACTGAGGACTGGTGAAACCGGATGGCAACACCAGGCTCCAGTCTGATTTGGCAGAGTTTCTACAGCTGGATGCCCTTCCTAACGCCAACCACTCAGAGAGTGTAGTGGGTGCTTTTACGTGTCACCCGCACGAAAACGGCCACGCTCGAAATGGTGTCTTTTATGTGCCACCCGCACAAGCCAGTCCAGGGGCACTGGCAACGATCTCGCTCGAAAATCCTACAGGAGCCAGTCAGGCGGTACTGGCAACGGCCACGCTCAAAATGGTGCATCTCATGTGCCACCCGCACAAGAACCAGTCCAGGGGCACTGACAACGATCTTACTTGGCTTGCTGGGTCTTCTCACGCACAGCACATTTCCAAAGGTCTCGGTCAGTAGTCATCGCCTCGGTGAGGCCCAATGTACGAAGGTCTTGCCTCACCACCTCAGCCCAGGTCTTCCTGGGCCTACCTCTTCCACGGGTTCCCTCAACTGTTAGGGTGTGGCACTTTTTCACGCAGCTATCCTCCTCCATTCTCACCACATGTCCATACCAGCGCAATCGTCTCTCTTGCACGCCACAACTGATGCTTCTAATGTTCAGCTTTTCTCTCAAGATACTTACACTCTGACGGGTATTCACATTGACATTACACATCCAACGGAGCATACTGGCTTCATTCCTTGCGAGCTTACGTATATATATATATATATATACAAAAATAAGAGGAATGACCAGCAAAAGTGGACCCCCACATGCCAGAAATAGATGCCGAACCATCTAACCACGAAGAAAAATATATGTTCTCAGTAAAAATTCAGCGACACAACAGACTGTAAAAGGGCAAGACAAATGAAAAAATACTAAATAAAAAAACGATTAACCTACGTACCATGGTTTCACCTGTTAAAATTTTGTATGTAATATAATTTTAATCTTCGGGTTTTTTTAATATGTTGGACCACTGGTTCTAATTGATTAATATCAATTTCTACCCTCATTAATTAATATATATATATAGGCACAGGAGTGGCTGTGTGGTAAGGAGCTTGCTTCCCAACCACATAGCTCCGGGTTCAGTCTCATTGTGTGGCACTTTTGGCAAGTGTCTTCTACTATAACCTTGGGCTGATCAAAGCCTTGTGAATGGATTTGGTAGATGGAAACTGAAAGAAACCTGTCGTATATATATATATATATATATATATATATATATATATATATGTGTGTGTGTGTGTGTGTGTGTGTGTGTATGTATATATTTGTGTTTGTGTCTGTGTTTGTTCCCACCCCTACCGTCGTTTGACAATCAATGTTGGTGTATTTACATCCCTGTAACTTAGCAGTTTGGCAAAAGAGACTGATAGAATAAGTGCTAGGCTTACAAAGAATAAGTCCAGGAGTCGATCAGTTCGACTGAAACCCCGTAAGGTGGTGCTTCAGCATGGCCACAGTCAAATGACTGAAATAGACAAAGAAAGAATATATATACACACACACACACACATTGCTTCATAAGGTGGTTTTGTGCATAAGCAAATAGCAGAGAATAGTTAAAATCTTTACAAAAACAAAAAAATTACATGAAAGCTTCGACAACAAGAAAAGAAACGCCTACACACATACACCATTCTAACTACCATCGACATCAGCAGAGATTTTAAACTCCATTCTCTGCTGGCAGCTTTTACACAAAACACTCACCACTACCACCCTTCAGTACTTAAACTGGCCATATCAGATTCAGATATTCAACTTGTTTTATGATCAAACATGACTAGGACTGGCCTCTCATACATACACTGCAGTATCATTCTAAAAATAAGCAATCACATCATCAAAATCTTGAAGCTACAAAATAATGCCGGATTGATTCAAAACAATGTGAATAAGTAATCATCACATTTGGCAGAGTAATTTGAATACTTAAAGGGTTAAGCATCAACACAATGTGTTAGCTAGTAAACTATCAGCTGCCAAGCCTATATAATACACAGGAATTACATTCCCAGCACTTTCATTTTTCCCAATGGCATTCAACAAGGATATATCCTCTCACCAACTCTCTTCAACCAATGCCTATAAAATGTTATTGGTGCCATTAAAAGTTTTAAAATTCCAATTTTTAGAAAATTTTTTAATACATTTAGAAAAAAAATCAATATCACAATTGTGAAAACATGGAAAATTGAACTAAAACTGATTAAATCTTTAAATCTAATGTTTAGCAATAAATTATGGTTTTCAATCATTTATTTTTTTTCTATTAACTATCTTATTTTGTTGTTTTAACATTTAGTAATGATAATTATTTGTTTCCAGTATGCTTACAAACACGCACACACACACACACACACACACACACATACATGTATGTATGTATGTATATATATATTACACACACATATATATATAAATATATGTGTGGGTTTGTGTGTGTATACATACATATGTGCTTCATTTTCAAAGAACATACATATATACAAACATACATACATACATACATACATGCATACATACATACATACATGTATGTATGTATATATATACATATATTACACACACATATATATATAAATATATGTGTGGGTTTGTGTGTGTATACATACATATGTGCTTCATTTTCAAAGATTAATGGTTGATATAATTAATTTTATTCTTATCCATTCACACAAACCTCCACACCATGCCACACAAGGAATGCAACAGATTAGAGGGTTAAAAACTTTGCTGAAGCAAGCTTCATGTGTGTTGGTCATTAGTAATTTAAACAGAGGACACAAGACATAGATCATAGATCAGTTTTTTGCAGAGGTTTTTCTTTTTTTTGTAATAGTACAGTGTGAAGTCAATCAGATGATATACAATGAATGCACAGGACAGGTTTTGATTATAGAATGGTAATAGACTTAGCACTCAAAGAGATGATACAAGATGTGTACAATGGATCCGTTTTGGGATAATAGGAGTTTGGAAGTGAGATGTTCAACAGATGATTGAGAATCTATGGCATGGATCAGTTTTGGGTCCATAATGTGGTGGGGGTGGGGACAGTGTGGAGAATCCATGATAAGCATTGCTGAAAATAAATGTTTTTAATGATTTTTTT
This sequence comes from Octopus bimaculoides, assembly GCF_046866305.1. NCBI lineage: Eukaryota > Metazoa > Mollusca > Cephalopoda > Octopoda > Octopodidae > Octopus > Octopus bimaculoides. The sequence goes on from NC_142932.1 coordinate 85,442,116, forward strand.
GACCCACAAGCTAATTAAATGGCTTTATTATCAGCCTCATCATCATCTCTCTATCTCTCTCTCTCTCCCCCGCCGCTCTCTCTCTCTCTCTTTCTCCGCCTCTCTTTCTTTCTTTTTCTCCGCCTCTCTTTCTTTCTCTCTCTCCGCCCTTCTCTTCTTTTTCTCTCTGATCCCATCTGTCTCTCTTTCTGACCCCCTCTCTCTCTCTCCCTTTCTCTCTCTCTTCGACCCCCTCTCTCCCTCTCTCTTCGACCCCCTCTCTCCCTCTCTCTTCGACCCCCTCTCTCTTCGACCCCCTCTCTCCCTCTCTGTTCATCACAAATGGGAAACAGGAGGATAAATAACAGACTGTTCTTAATTAAGTTAATTAACAATCAACAGAAGGAGGAGGAGGGGAGGGGAAAAATAAGACAGAGAAGATTAATAAGAAGAATACAAAACGAACAGCCTCTTAATATCTTGAATATCTTGTTTTCAAATAACACTAACTGAACACTAATGTAATTATAGAAAGCTATGGACAACACCCTGTACGTGTGTGTGTTGTAATAGCCATTGTGATGAGTTTCTCTGTGTGTGCGCGCATGTGTGTGTGTGTGTATGGTAATAGTCAATATGATGCGTTTGTGCATGTGTGTGATGTGATGAAGTGAGTTTATGTACATGCGTGTACGTCTGATGTACGGCAATAGACAGTATGACGTTCTTTGCCATTATTTATTTTTTATATTTGCTGAGTCTAAAGGAAAAGGGAAGAGTGCATAACTTTTGCAGGCCATTTGAAACTGATGTTGTTGATGTTCTATTTAAAACTACTGCCGGCCGACACCTGCAGGAAACACACGAGAAGGGAGGAAATTCCAGAAGATTGATGTCCTGGGGAAGAAGGATTGGATATAGCAATTAATCTTTTCTACTATAGGCATAAGGCCTGAAATTGTTGGGGAGGGAGCCAGTCGATTACATCAACCCCAGTGTTTCGCTGGTACTTAATCTGTGGTAAGAAGTGGTAAGAAGTTTGCTTCTCAGTTACATGGTTTCAGGTTCAATCCCACTGTATGACACTTTGGGCAAATGTCTTCTACTATAGTGCTGAAATGACCAAAGCTTTGAATGGATTTGGTAGAAAGAAACTAAAAGAAGGCCAATGTGTGTATATAAGTGCATGTGTGTGTATTCGTGTGTGTGCATGCACTTGCATCATCTTGTTTTGATAGCGTGTGATAGTTGTAAATGATTGTCACTGTCATACAAGCAGTGCCGTTCATTTTTCAATATTCTGTAAGAATATGTTTCACCATAAGGATATATTACTGGGCTTTGAAACAGGTGTAGGTTGGGGACATGAAGGGCATCCAGCTGTTTAAAAGTCTACCTCAATAAACTAGATCTGACCTGGGGAGGTACGGAAAAGTGGACGTTAAAATGGCTGCTGCTTCTGCACATACTGCTGCTGTTGCTGCTCCTGCTACTGATGATCCTGCTGTTCCTTCTCCTCCAGCTGTTGCTGCTCCTGAGGCTGCTACTGCTGCTCCTGTTGTTGCTGCTGCTGCTGCATCTGTACAAGGCTGTACAATGTGACATGGACAGCTGCAACAGAGACTACAAAGCCATAGTCTTCAGGGAGTGACACAGCAGGTGTTCTGACTGTGTCTTCATGCCAGAATTCATCCCCACATCTTTGAACAGGACCTTAGGCTCAGTTAAGACAGCTATATGAAGCTACTGGAGACTGTAGTCAAACCCTGGCTGTAGAGAGCTGCTGCTGGAAGGCTATATATGTGGCAGCAGGATTCAACTTCTGGCCATACTTTCAGAAAGAGTCAGAAGTGGTTGCCAGAGAATTTGTATGACTTCTCTGGCCCCAGTTTCAGGCCTCCTAATTCCCCTGGTTATAATCACATGGATTACAATGTGTGGGGCATGTTGAGAAAGACAACAACCACTCTACCAGCAACACAAAGATGAAGCTGATGGCTAAGATCAAGGAGGTGTTTGCCTTCCCAGGGACATTGAAGAATACATCCACCAGGTTCCAGAGCCATCTTGAGCTTGTGGTGGAAGCTGATGGCAGCTACTTTGAGTAAACTGTTATCTCTCAGCCATAATCTAGTTAATATTTTTTGATTTTTTAAAAATTCTTTTATTTTTGAATGCGTTATTGTGGTTTTTTTCTTCCTTTTATGCAAAGTGTCATATTTAGCCCAAACACCCTGAATACACACACACACACACATGCATATAGACAGTATAGGATGGCTATTGACTGAATGAAGTTTTAGACCATTGGATGGGTCATTGGATATATTAGAAGCAGGTCAGTAATTAATTATCAGATCAGACATGTACATATCCATACATACATGTAAATACTCATTCACACACACACGTGCACAAGCTTACACATATACACGCAATCATACATACATACACACATGGCGCATGTATATTTGTACACACTCATACATACACCCACATTCACATTCACACACATGCACACACACAAGCATGCACACACACAATATGGATAACACAGGAAGTGAGGTGAACCACATCACTCAATGCAAATTTCATCTACAACATACATACAATATGACAGAAAATCTGCAATTATCTCTGTATAAATACTCCGTGAACACTTTATACACCCACTTTACAATAACAGGTAAAGTAATAACTACAATAATCAAGCATGAAGTCATTTTTACTTACTTTGAAATTCCTTACTTTTCTACAATTACTCATTTTCTAGTGAAACAACCTGCACTATTTTTAGCAGAATTGATCCTTTCTTAAAGGGACCATTTCTTTTCTCTCACACTTTGTATGTCTACTCTGCCATGTTTCTTGCAGATGTCTAATACAGGGCACAACCTCATCTCTGAAATCTCCTTGCTCGTTTCATTCATCTGCAGATACATTAAAGAAATCTGCTTTCCTAAATCTATTTCAGTCAAGTCATGCATACCTAAAGAAACACTGACCTTCAGTCAATGTCTGCAAGTACATTCGATTACACTTGAGGATTGCAGCATATTTTCACAGCAAGACAAACATTCAGCCGAACGGTGTAAGAAAGAGGGAATAATTCAGACATATCTATGGAGAACTGAGAGAAGTATTTACACCGATTGCTCAATGAACCGTTAAAAGAATTTTAGTAAAATCAAAAGAGATGGTTTTAACTGAGTAAGAATATAATCAGAAAGCTTGTCTGCTTGATAATCATGAATATTGGTTGTTATTTGCTTCCGGGCAGGTGTTCTGCTGCTAGAAGAATTCGCATCAATAGCAACAGCAGAACAAGGTCACCAACAGAACGTGTGTAAACCTGTTGTTGCATGTTTGTGTTGTTGTTGTTGTTCATTAACTTCATATCAACCTTGTTCAAGTAGGCTTGTGATCACACAGACTCCATCCATGACCATCCCATCAGAGTTTTCTTTCAGATATAGTGTATCCAAGTCTACAGCATCTAATGTGTTCTTTCTTTTTCTTTAAAGATAGCAGAATGTGACATCGCAGATGTTTGACAGTTATTTCTGGTTCTTATAATCTATGTTTGTGTCATCTTGTTTTTGTGAGCTGCAAGTATATGCATGCGAGTGTGAATGTGTGTGTGTGTGTGTGTGTGTGTGTGTGGGTGTACATGTGTGTGTGTGTGTGTGTGTTATTTTATGTAAGCAGGTATTTTTTGCATCAGTGTAACTTCAAGTAAAGCATTTCTGTATCAAATCACTAATACATATATGTATGTATACAAACACATATACATATATACATGCTCCCGTATTTACATAATAAGTCTACCTTGAACAGTATACTTAATTTGTCACCCAGTTTAACCCTTTAGCATTCAGATTTCTTTGTCAAATCTTATGTTTATTTATTCATATTGTTTTGAATTAATCATGTATTGACTCATAGCTTCAAGGTTTCAATGATGTGATTGTTAATTCTTAGAATAACACTGTAGAAAAGGTGTGAGAGGATGGATTTGGATGGTTTGAACATAAAACAAGGAGAATATGTTGGCCAGATATGGCTGGTTTGAATGCTAAAGGGTTAATGTCACACTGTGGCATACTGGATTCCTTTGAAGGAGGCCACTCTGTTGAAACATTTGGGCCAGGTTTCTAATCAGAGGGTACTTTTGGCCCTCTTCCATCATTGTAAGAAGTTCTGCAAACTATCATGTCCATTGCCTTCCTTCTTGACTAAAAGATAAAATACACACATACATAAACACATAGATGTGTATGTATATATGTGTGTGTGTGTGTATACATGTGTGTGTATGTATTTCTATGTGTGTGTGTGTGTGTGTGTGTGTGTGTATCAGGTAATTGGCACCCATGCCCATGGCACGTAAAAGCACCCATTACATTCTTGGAGTTGTTGGCATTATGAAGGGCATCCAGCAGTAGAAACCTTGCCAAAAACAGACTGGAGTCTGGTGCAGCCTTTCAGCTTGCCAGCCCTGGTCAAATCATCCAACCCATGCCAGCATAGATAACATATGTATGCTTTATCCCGCTACCATCATTTGACAACTGGTGCTAGTGTGTTTACATCACCATAACTTAGTGGTTTGGCAAAAGATACTGATAGAATAAGTACTAGGCTTAAAAAGAATAACTCCGGGGGTTGGTTTCTTTGACTAAAACCCTTTAAGACAGTGTCCCAGCATGGCTGCAGTCAAATGACTAAAGCAAGTAAAAGATAAAAAATACACACACAGAGTGGATGCTAGTTTCACGAGTGGATGAAATGCAATTGAATAAGAAAAATACTTGATCCCATTTGGTAGAATGGAATAAGATATATTCAAAGTTGAGCCTGTAGGAATTGCTACTCAGGGATTATATATACATGTATTTAAGTGTTAGACAGATACATAGATATTGATATAGATATAAACACATTGACAAACATTTAACAAGGCAGTTATTTATTTTACTCAACCCAGATGTTGATGAAGCCCTCACCACGCCTATTTAATGTTTGTATTAGTTGCTTTGTACAAGATATTTCTGCTGAAGGTGGGTAAGACATTAAATACAGTGATGGTGATGGTGAGAAAGATGTTAATGTGTCTGCCATATTATTGATATAAAGATTAATGATCATTTACACACACACACACACATATATACAGGATAATAAGCATGTGTTATACCACCACCGAAGTACTAACTTGATCAGAACTTGTATATTTAGCAACACTTAAGTATATGACCCTTTATAAAAGTATACAAATAAATATAAAGTATATACATACATATATATAAAGTGCATGTGTGTATATGTATACTTCATATATATATATATATATATATATATATATATATATATATATATATATATATATAAAGAATATACATATATATATATATAAAGAATATATATATATATACATAACTGGTTGCTCAGACATCAAGATGTCTCGGTTGAATTAACAACTCCATCAGTGAGACAAAACAATTTGTACAAAAATCTATTCCAGCATTCAAAACACGTCTGTTAGCTGGGTCAGTCCATTCTATCAAAAAATTGGCAAACATTTGAAAGAAAGTTCTATATACCACACACGTATATATATCTGTATATCTATACAAAATATAGCTCACCTCTCATCAATGACTTTGGCAGAATGTTTAGAGCACAGGATGAAATACCTGGTGCTGTTTGTTGCTTGTTCTGTGTGCTCTGAGTTCAAATTTCATGAAGGATCACTTTGTCTTTCATCATTACTGGGTCAATAAAATAAGGTGCCATATGAGACCAGGGAATTGGATTGATGGAAGGGTCAGAGTCTCAGATGAGATGTTTTGAGCTATTTGTTCTGGCTGTTTGCATTCTCTGAGTGGTATCCGTGAGATTGGAAAAAACCACTTGGAAGGCCTCCACAGAAAGAAGATTTAGTAAAATAATTTGAGCCAAGATGGAAAAGAAGAGTACAAATCAAGAAAGAACTGGAAGCTCATTGTGACCAGAAAGGTATAACAACATTTGATAGTCTAGGTAAAACAAGTGAAACAGGTAATTTGCATTCTATGTTCTTTGATGTTAAACTTAATCAGTGGCATGGTTTAACAACACTATTTGAGTGCATTTAGTAGAGTTCACTCTGTTGTAATTATCTAGGTCTTTGGTTTGAGGATAAACCTTCATTCAACTAGTCTTGGAAGCACAACCAAACAAAAAGAAAAAAAAAGAAAGAGGGGTTATGGGTACTGTTCTTTCCTCCTTGGCTATGTGGTTTTGAAGAACACAGAACAATCACCCATTCTGTGTCTCAACTTCCAGTCCCTGCACTAAAACATTTCTAACTCCTGAAATTCCTTCCCTATCCAAGGTTTTTTTTTTCTGCAGCTAAACACAACCTCTATCATGTATGTTCAAAATTGACTCCAGCAACATCAGCCCTGAATACCCTAGAAAGATCATAGGCACTACCCTGTCTCTCTTCCAACATTTGGGTGAACTGGAAGAAAATACAGGAGAGTATTTTATCCCAGAGACTCAAGGAAATGCCTCGCAACAGAATTGAGATCCTAAAACCAATGTGCCATGCAAAAGCATTGGTGTGGGTGCTGGTGCCACGTAAAACGCACTGGTGATAGTGCCACATAAAAAGCACCTGGTACACTCTGTAGAGTGATTGGCATTAGGAAGGGCATCCAGCCGTAGAAACCAAGCCAAAGCAGACTATGAAACCTTGTATGGCTCCTAGCCTTGCAAGTTTCTATCAAACTGTCCAACCCATGTCAGCATGAAAAGCAAATGTTAAATGTAGACAACAGTGACTTGTCAGTATATAACTCAACACTTGTGAAATCCAGTCACTTCACAACTAAGCAGTTACAGATGCAGACTACTACTACTACTACTACCCACTTTTCCCTGTAGTTTTATTTGATCCATCACAGCCAAATATAGTCTTATCAGTATAGCCAAATCTAAGATGGCCAAAAGATATATAGATTTTTATAGAATAAATAAATACTGATTGGTGTGACTAAAGTATTTTCGTTCTCACTTTGCTATCTATTTTACATGCTGTAGGCTTCCTTGACTATACCCCAGCCCACTCTACAGTGATTCTTTTAAGTTATCACATTATTCTCTCTCTCTCTCTGTCTCTCTCTATCTCTCTCTCTCTCTCTCTCTCCCTCTCTCTCTCTCTCTCTTTCTCTCTCTCTCTCTCTCTCTCTCTCTCTCTCTCTCTCTCTCTCTCTCTCTGCCATGCTTAAATCTTGTAAATATTGATAAAGCTCTACTTTACCAAATAGGCACAATATGATCAAAACATGTTTCAAGATGTCACTCAGGCTATCAAAGACCAAACACAAATCATTTCTCCCAACCCTCTAACAAGTTCTACAAATCCGCTGATCTGGATTGGCACTCTTTTTTTTACTAACCCCGGAATGTTAAAAGGCAAAGCTGGCATCAGCAGGATTTGAACTGAGAACAGACTATTGGGGAAAAATCCATGGAACATTCTAACCAGCATTCTTAATGACTCTACCCGTTTGCAGGAATTAGGGAACTGATGATTAACTGTGGTTAAACAAACTGAAATGCCAGCAAAGATAGCGCTTCTCAGCCACATTGCTCCAGGTTCTCTTTATTAGATCATATTTACTGAGTTCAGAAATGTGGGATACATTGAGATAGAATTACACTGGCACACATGGGAGAAAGATACAGGCTGGTTTGTTTTGGAGAAAACAGACAGGCACAGGCATAGCTGCATGGGTAAGAAGATCACTTCCCAACCACATGGTCTCAGGTTCGGTTCCACTACATGTCGCCTTGGATAAGTGTCTTCTGCTATTGCCCCTGGCCCACAAATAGCCTTGTAAGTGGACTTGGTAGATGGAAACTCTATGTGTGTGCGAGTGTCCTTGTCTTCACCTTATGTGATAGTTATAAACAAAATTCACTCATACAAGTTGTGTCCTTTGTTTGCAGTTTTCTGTGAAAACGTCCAGCCATGAAGAAATATTACCTTGCTTGGAAACAGATGAGGTTTACTGACGAGAAGGGCATCCAACTGCAGAAAATTTGCCTCAACAAATTCTGTATGATCCATGCTGTGGACATTAAACTGATAATAATTTATTTCATAAATTGGCTGTTTTAGATTACACAAATACATATTTTGACTGTCCACTGGTATGGATATTTGATTAAGTTTAGTTTGTTTTTTCATTATTATTATTACACAGGTATATATTAAACCAAACATTGTTCTTTCCACCTATGTAGATATAATTTGACCACACATGACCCTCCTTTGGTAACACAGTGCCAACACAGCAGCATCTTACTTTTACCTTTCACTTGTATTATTGTAGCAGTTCTTTTCCACCTCATTCCATTCTTATTCCTTCTGATATTTTGCACCATTTCATTTCTTCCCACTTCTCAATGATTTCAGGTTTTGCTATTTTCTAGAAGCTTCTTTTCCAATCTCTATCCTTTATTTACTTTGTCTCTCATTCTCACTGTCATCACCTTTCCCTCTCTCTACACACAAATTACCTTTCTAACCCTCTCCTTCCTATTTCTGTCTTTCACTCTTCATCTTTTAATCTATACCTAAAGCAACCTGCCTCTCCCTTCTTCTCCCGCTTTCTCTATTTATCTCTCTCTTTCTCTCCCTATTTATCTCACGTTCTGGTTAGCTATCTGTCTAGCTATTTCTCCCCTCTCTCTCTTTCTTTCTCTCTCTCTCACCACCTATACTTTCATAGATACTAACACTTATTTCCATTTTCCTCTTTCTTTTCATGTCTTTTTCATTTGCTTTTCTCTGTGTGTGTGCACATGTGTGTGTGTGCACGTGCATGTGTGTCTGTGCACATGTGTATGCGTGTGTGTACATGTGTAAATTTGTCTTAACTCTTCCTGTCACACAGATGGGTATTCTCCTTCCACCTCACTTAGACTATCATAGTCATTCATCAATACTTTTGTATAATTATCACCACCCATGCCATCATCCTGGAACATTCATGCCGACCAGCTGATCAGCTGACCAACCAACAATATGTAGCTTGACATGACCCAGAGTTGTTGGAAAAAATCAATAGAAAATGGTAACCAAGCAAGCAACTGAGGCAACACCTAGAAACATAATGTTTAGTCATAGATACTATGTATTATATTTGTAGTACGGTAGACCATAGTCACTTCTATCTCACAGAGGAATCAAATTCCATATATACGAGGGGGTGCTGAAAAGTTCCTGGCTTTAAGGGTATCATAAAAGGCCTGGTTTGAGGCCCAATCTTCTGAGTTCTTTTACAGGACGTAGAAAAACTGAAGGACCTCTGCAATAGGTGTGTGAATCAGAGAGGGAATATGTTAAAAATAAAATCATAATTAACTGATCCTCCGGTATTTTCTTTTACCCAAAGCCAGGAACTTTTCAGCATGCTATCATACATCTCTTGATAAAAACATTGCAACAGACACAGAATGGTAACCTCCATCAATAGAAAAGTAGCAATTTAGTTTTTTGCAAATCCCACAAAGTATTTTGTCTGTCCAAAGAACTGATCATTTGTAGATTTATTCCAATGACACAGTCCAAGAATTTAATGCCATATCTATTATGAAGATTGCACTTGTCTTTTGGTTTTGTTTACATGATGTGAAGCAGAGGCAAATTGAGATCAAAGGTATCTCTCAAGTCATTGACTCATAAGGCAATTTTCCCAGATTCTGTGGCATACATATCCCCCCACCCCAGATGGGATGCCAGTCCACTACAAGATTACCTTTTTAACCAGCTGAGTGGATTAGAGTAACATGAAATGAAGTATTTTGCTCAAGAATGCAACACATCATCCAGTCCAGGAACCAAAACCACAATTTTGTGATCATTAGTGAAACATCCTGACCACTAAGCCATGCACCTTCATGAAAGCAAGATAAACTTCACCCTAAATAAGACAGCAGTTTATCATACACAACAGTCCCAGATGTCCAGGTACCTACATCTCATTGCTAGATTACGATTAAGCAGATATAGTAATGTCTCTCGCTCGGGAATATAACAGAATGTCAGCACTGGAATTAAACTCCAAAAGTATATGGTTCAATAACTTGCCCTCTTTGACATTTAGCCTCTGGAGAAAAATTGTTGCAAAATGCAGCCTCTTTTCTGTACCAACATGGCTCCAACAGCAAAAGTTAGCAGTATGGAAACTGCAGACCAGTGCAGCAAGCCAACTTGTCCAGAGAAGAAGAGTCATGCACAGCAAGGTGTAATCAAAATATACATCTCATGGAATGTTGTTCTGTGTTAATTAGTTTCACACTGACTGACTTCTGCATATTGCTTTCCCCCACACGGAGACTACATCCTCCTTACATTCTCGTGTATTAATCTAGAATCTTCTTAACAGACATGTGACTTTGTAACTATAACTTCTAGAACTTTATTCTCAACCAATCAGCTTCCTGGCCACTAGCTGAACCCCATTCATCCTCTGACCTTATGAGATATGTCACTTATCACATAACATAATTCCAGAATTTGTCAAACACTCCAACATGAAGCAATATTGCAGAGTGATTATATATAAAACTAAACAATAGCTGCAGGCATGACTGTGTTGTAAGAAGCTTGCTTCCCAAGCACATGGTTCCAGGTTCAGTCCTTCTGAATGGCACCTTGGGCAAGTGTCTTCTACTATAGCCTCACACTGACCAAAGCCTTGTGAGTGGATTTAGTAGACAGAAACTGAAAGAAGCCCGTCATATATATATATATATATATATATATATATATAATATCTATGTGTTTTTCTGCTTCTCCCTTGGTTATGTATACCTGTCACCCAGCCTGGTGTCTTTGTGTCCATGTTCATCCCTTACTACTGCTTCACAACCGGTGTTGGTGTGTTTACATCCTTATAACTTAGCAGTTCAACAAAAGAGCCAATAGAATAAGTACTAAGCTTTAAAAAAATAAGTCCTGCGGTTGATTTGTTCGACTAAAACCCTTCAAGCATGGCCACAGTCAGATGACTGAAACAAGTAAAAGATAAAAAAAGATATATTACATAATTATTACACAGAAAACTAAATAGCTTTACAAATTTACCAAAGATAATCATAGTTAAATTAACACAAACATAACTTATTCTCTCCTTCATAACGACATAGTAGCTTATTCATTTGTTATATCACTGAGAGATGGAGTTGATAAAACTAATCCCAATTCATTATATATTTAGTTAATAGAAACTTAGTCAATTACCGATATTCTGTCTTCTCAAAACATATTACAGTGAACCTGATAGTCAACATTTTCATTAACCAAAACATACAAACTATTATCCAGCTATTAAACTCTGTCTTCTCACTGTCTCTTTTACTGCTAATAATGCAGTCCCTGCTGTTTTGAACTTGAAAAATGTACTGCACTCTCACCTGAACCTACTGGTCCTATCCATGTCTCCTCCTATTAACTTAATGTGTCTTGGTCTTCAAAACTCACAACTAAGTACTTTACCAAATCTATCCATATGTGCATCTCTTTCTCTCTGTTTGGAACTTCTTTGTCCCTGATTTCCATTCTACCATTCAAACTGACTGTTAATTACATCTAAAGCACTATCCTTCATCTTTGGACAAACAGTTGAAAAAAGTCTAAGCACATCAAGCTACTTCTATTCATAGATTTCACATGTATGAAATACCACATGAACATGTGGTGTTTAGTAGTGCATCATCTAATCTCCATACTTCAGTATTCTCAGCTGTAGTAAAATATATTACCTTTTACCTTTTACTTGTTTCAGTCATTAGATTGTGGCCATGCTGGGGCACTGCTTTGAAGAATTTTAGTCAAACAAATTGACCCCAGCACTTATTCTTTTTAAGCCAGATACTTATTCTACCAGTCTCATTTGCTGGAAAGGTAAGTTACGAGGACATAAACACACCAACATCAGTTTTCAAGTGGTGTAGGTTGGTAGGCAAACAGACACAAACACACACATGCATGCACGCACATGCACATGCACGCACACACACACACGCACACACATACACACACATAACAGACTTATTTCAGTTTCCATTTCTCAGATCAACTCACAAGGCTTTGGTTGGCTTGAGGCTATAGAAGATACTTGCCCAAGGTGCCACACGGTGGGACTGAACTAAGAAACATGTGGCTGGGAAGCAAACTTCTTACCACACAGCCACACCTGTACCTATTGTCAGATTTGATCCATATGATAGTGAAATACCAACATGATAGTATTTCACAACAGACTAATTCCTATGCCATAGTATTCAGCTTCATGTAAAAAAAAATTGATGGTGTTTTGACAGAATCATCAAAGCATCAGATGAGATATCTTGTTATGTTTATTCAAGCATCTTGCATTTTTATTTCAATCCTGCCCAAATCAATTCTGCCTTTCATTTTTCCAGCATCAATAAATAAAAGTACCAGATTAAGGTGAGGAATTGTCAGAACCATTATAATGTCAAACAGAATGCCTTGTGGTATTTGTTTTGGCTCTGTATTTTGAATTCAAATCCCACCATGGACTATTTGAATGGTAGACTCACCTGTGGTGAAATAAAGGTATCATACTTTCTGGAAATTGTACAAACAGTAGCCTACTAATATCTTATCCTTAAAATAATTCATCTTCAAACTTCTTTAAAATCACAGAATCCGGAATTTTAACTTTTGGCTGTATGGATTTTTGTCTTGTTTTTTTTTTGGGGGGGGGGGGCTCTTTTATGATTATTTTCTGATTTAGAAGAATATCGACAACAATATCGAAAGACAAATATTCATAAATAAACATTGTTTCAATTGTTTCAGCTTTATTGCCATATTAAAATATATCACCATAGAAACCAAAGCTAACATCAAACTCTTAATATTCTAGTCTCAATTTTAAATGTAATATTTCCGATATTAAAATATAAAAGAGCCAAAAAAAAAAAAAAAGGAAAAATTCATATAATTGTGTAAAAATAAAGATATAAAAACATTTGGTTGGGAAAATAAAATTAATCTAAGGTGTCTTTTGACTTTATTAGATACCATCTTGGAACCATGGAATATTAGCTACCATATCTTTACAGAATAATTTTTATCTTGCTTTTAGAAAGCCATTAAATAAATTAATTCATCAAAAATAGTACAAACCACTCATTTCCATCATTTGATAGTAACAACATATTTTTCAACATCTGAAAAATGAATTAAATTGAAGCATTTTTTTTTCTTTATCCCATAGAAGATTAACATTTGAACCCTAAGGTATGGGGCAGAGAGACAGAAAAAAGGTGGGAGTGGGGTTTAGAAATATTAGGAGTTTCAAAAGAGATTCAAAGTAGAAATGAAAAAGCTGATCAGGGAAATTCAAATTCTCAAATTCTTTTCATATTGACTTAACTTAGACACAACATTTACTCCTACATATACCTTAACAAAAACAAAAGACAGGATGGTTATGGAAAGGAATGTCTTATGTCTCTCAGTCAGAACTGATATTGGAGCTGAACAACAACAGTTATATTCAACTGATACCAGCAACATCACCGACATCATCATTTAATGTCCATATTCCATGCTGGCATGGGTTGGACAGTTTGACATGGATCCAGTGCATAGTGCTCCTGTGTCTGCTTTGTAATGGTACCTACAGTTGGATGTCCTTCATGACACCAACCACTTTACACTGTGTACTAGGTATTTTTTCATGCCACTAGCATTATTGAGGTTTTCATATCACTTGCAAGTCTACAAAATTTGAGGAAGGATATGAGTGCATCCTTATGTTAGATGGGATTTAAGCTATAAGAGAAGAGATTAGGGTAGAGCAAGTTCTTATTGTAGAAGAGCTACACAGCTACTCACATTCGGGAGAGAGAGAATGAGAATGAGAGAGCAAATTCACATGGTGGAAGAGTTACATGGCTGCTCACATTCAAGAGTGAGAATGAATTAGTGGCATAAAAATGATGACAAGAGTGTAGAGGAAGGTAAACAGTAATAATGGGATTGATTATAGCACAACAGCAGCAATGCCCAGGTAACCAATCTTGTGGTGTCAGATTACTTATCAATGTGTTTGTAACATCACATGGAAACATAATCCTGATGTGGGTAGTGTGATGTATGTAACTGTTTACCTCTTTGTTTTGTTTTTTTGTTTTGTTTTTTTGGATGTATTTGTAGCTGGGTGTTTGCACTGGTCAACCACATAAGGAATAATCTCACCATGGGAAAACAGGGATTGCTTATTCTGAAATTACATATAGAGCAACTAGGGTTATGGTTATCTTTCTGAAGTATTAGCATACCCATACTTTAAGTTCAAGATATTTATTTTGATGGCAACAAAATGATAAATCAATTTTCTTGTTGATGGATACTATAGGCTGTTGTAGTATATACAGCTTCTCATGGAGGCAGAATTGACAGTTTCAAGCAGTATGAGAATATGAGGAGCCCTATGAAGAATGCCCTAAGTGATGTTGGGAAAATCCTTTGCTTGGTTCTAGAATCTCCAAATGAAATTGAACAGGGAGGTGGAGGGATGTCTATGTTATACGAAACTTCCCTCAAAATCATTGGCTATTAGGCCTATATAGTTTCTTGTGATACCATTGGATGGCATTAGGCTAGCCAACAGACTGCAGCCTTTGAGAAATAGAGTATCTCTAGTGAACACTTAGTTGGAATTTCAGAATTTACAAACTGAGGTATGGATGGAGTTTGTGTAGGTATGTTTTTTCCTGCTGTAGCATGCAATGATGGAAGTGACACTATCTAGTCATGAGTAGCTGATCTGGACATTATGGCCATTAAAAATTTGTGGTACCTACAGGTGTTTGGAAATGCTGATTAATTAGAGACAGGAATTTATTAGCTATATTTGCAGAGAGCATTTAGATTGAATAAAGAATATGTCTCTTTCTAACACTCTACAGGTTTGGGGTATGGTGGAGATTTTTCTTTATAAGCTAACTTCTCAGTGAAGCTACTCCTTGTCAGAAGTCTCAGACAGTGCCCAGTGACAAGTTACAGCCATCTTCTAGTTATCTTGTTGTTCATGTTGAGTAGAATGTTGCCATGGAGTCGAATTGACAGTAAATGCCATTTATGGTATCTGAGTGTAGCAGCCATCAAGGACTGACCAGAGGCTCTAGTAATGATCTAATGTTCACCTCCATAAAGGATGAGTGTTTCAATTGCTGCTAAGACAATCAGGTCTCACATATAAACTCTCATTCCCTTATAAAAGAGCCTTGATATTATCAATTTATAGCTCTATGTATGGAACCAATTTAGAATTAAATATCTCAATTAGAAACATGAAACCTTTGAAGCAAACATGTCAATGAGGAAGCCTCTATGTGGTCATGTGGTCACCCAACCCGCTAGATATAGCAGCCAAATCTCCCTCAAAACATACTCTTCTGTCTTAAATAAAGGACATTGAACAATGAAATTCCTGATGCACAAAATGACAGGATGGTCATAGATGGAATATTTTTGATGAAAACTGCCCAATCGAGGATGACCTGGGATTAACAAAACATCTCAATGAATTTGAACTCACAAGCCATCAATCCAAAATACTTATCCCACAAACCATTCACCTGCCCCCACCCTACCGCTATTATGAAGGAAAGACATCAAAACGATATTCTACACCATATTTTGAAGTTAACATGGAATTACCATTTGTTAATGCTTTCATTTTTAAGGATAATTTTGTTTTTCTTGGAGAGGGAGGAGGGCAAAGGAGGGTGGAATATAGGCAGAGTGTATCCAAATTGTTTTACCATTCTTTAAGAAAGGTGTGTGAGGTTGGCTTTACATTTAATGAGTTGTTCCACAGTCTGGCATTCTTCACGGTCAAATTATAATGGCATATAAAAAAGGAGAGCTAATAACTGAAGGAATGGTATGAAGAAAGCAGAAAAGATATTTAAGGTTAGAAAGAGAAAAAAAAACTGGAATCAGGAGAGAAAATTTTTAAAAGATAGAGAGAGAATAAGAGTAGAAATATAGAAAGAATTACAGAGGGTGAAGAATGAGAGAAAGCAAATATGAAAGAGAGAATGAGTGAGAAAGAGTTAACGAGAGAGATTGAGAGAAGGACAGGGAGAGAGTAAGAATGAATCTCACTTTAAAGAGCATCATATTGTTTATCAGTTCTAGGCAATAAAGTCTGAAAATGTAAACAGATGTTTTTAGTATTCTTCATTTAAGGTGTAAAACCAATTACACAAACATGCATATATGTTTGTGTGAGTTTATGTGTACATGTATGTATGTATGTATGTGTGCATTTGTGCATGTGTGTGTGTATACATGTGCAATTGTGAATGTGTGTGTGCATGTACATTTATGTGTGTGTCACTCTCTCTCTCTCTCTTTATATATATATATATATATCTATTTATACATTCTGTACAATTTCTCTTTTATATATATAAATATATATTTATGCCTGTATGTATGTACTATGTATTTTTTTTATATGTGTGTGTGTGCATGTTTATACCTGTGTGTATTTATGTATATGCATGCATATATTAATGTGTGTGTTCAAGTGTATGTATGTGCATGTATAAGCACATACACATAAATATATAGGTGCACAATGTGAACAGATCTTCATTATTCTTAACAATGTGTAATGAGTTTTCAGTCATTCAATAAAATAAACTACTTGAATAAGTAAATGGCTGAGTATACCTTAGATATGTATACCTTTATCACAATGCTCAAGCAGAATTTACATGACATAATGGGGGGCAAGTAGTAGAGCTCTGTATTACAGATACAATCCACATGCCTTTATAGTTTCCATTTGCCCAGTTTCACTTACAAGGCTTGGATCAGCCCAAAGATATGGTAAAAGACATTTGCCCAAAATGCCATGCAGTGGGATCGAACTTGAAACCTCTTGATTGCAAAGCAAACTTTTTAACCATTCAGCCATGCTGCACCTATAAATATATACATCTATACACCTATAAATATATACATATTCAAACACACATTGTAAAGTAGTTGGTACATGTTATAAAGTGATTGATGTTAGAGGGAACAGAATCTCAACCCTATTCTATTCTGCTTTCCTCTTAAGCGTTATCTCTTGCTATCTGTTTAAAGAAATAATTTAGTGTTGCTTTGTCTGTTGATGGTTTTATGGCTCACACATGAATGTATATGTTTGTGTATCTGTGTTTGTTCCCCCACCAATGCTGGACAACTGATGTTGGTGTGTTTACGTCTCTGTAACTTAGCAGTTTGGCAGAAAGAGACCAATAGAATAAGCACTAGGCTTACAAAGAATAAGTCCTGAGGCTGATTTGTTTGACTAAAGGTGGTGCTCCAGCATGGCCAGAGTCAAATGACTGAAACAAGTAAAAGAATAAAACAATATACATATATATTCATATATGTATGTATGTATGTATGTATTAAGTGGACTACCACAAAGTTTCACTTAGTATTGGTCAGCACAGTGCAACAGTTTGAAGACAAATTTTGAAGATGATATGTTGTGAGATTGAACCTAGAACCACATAGTTGTAAAGCAAAGTTCTTTACCACACACCCATGACCTCATCCACTTTATACAAATAACATGCAGAATGCATATCTTTTAGCAGAACAGTCAGATTTATGGTTCCTATAATTTCCTAAGTACACTTAAAATAAGAACCCTAACAAGATGAAAGAAATTATACTGAACAAGTTTTGAACTTACAACTTAGGGGGATTAGAGCTAAGTTTGGAAAACAATTTAGTCTAATACATTTTATAGTACTGTCCTATTATTCCACTGGCAACCTCTTCAGGTAATATCCCATATTATTTCTGTACGTGTGTTTGTGCTCTTACATTGTTTTTGTAGCAATCCTTTATTCTTTGACTCTCATGCAATTCTTTATTTCTAGATCATCATCCAAAGAAATCATTATCATTGTCACTTCTTTCACAACCACCACCACAACTACCACTATCACCCTCACCACCACTACCACTATAGTCTTAGTCTTCATTGTTATTATTATAACTCTAATTAGTATATTACACATTTCACAAAGCAGAACACCTAACAGGTTGTTATAAGATGATGGCAGTAGTAGTCACAGGTGGTGGTGGCGGTGGTTGTGGTGGCGGCGGTGGCGATGGCGCGGGGGGGGGGGTTTTAACAGACACAACACCACCAAGCACCTGTCTGACTAACACGAGAAAGAAAGCAGGAAGGAAAGAGAACTAAGAGATATGGTAGTTTACAAAAAGCTTTATCTGGAGGTGGTTTACCCACCATCCACCCACAATCACTGCCAGCATCAAAACGATATTAGTGAGTGTGACTCATTGAAATTATAATATGGACCATATAAATGAGTCAAGAAAGTTGGATTGTTTGCTGTCATCCTACAACTGTATATACACTATTGATGGACGATATTGCAAAAGAGCTGTAACTATAGAAACCAGTATTTATCAGAGATGAGGCATATTGCTCCTCCTCACTCAGTGCCTACATATGTCGTGTGTGTGTGCGTGTGTATCCTAATATATATACGCACACACACACACATACACAACATACATTATCTATATATATATATATATATTTGCATACATACATACATACATACAATTATGTATACGTGTGTGTGTGTTGATTTCCAGGTGTAAAATTCTTTGTGTCCCATAGAAAGATCTTCCATGAAAATCCAGATATATTTTTATATAGAGAAAAATTTTTTAGATCTCAACTCACTCCATATACACCCACAAGATAAGTCAGTTGGAGATAGTCCTCTCCATTCCATTCAAGTTTTATTGATAGACCACTATCCCATGCAGGTAGTTAGCTGAACAGTCTCACAGATCTGCTGTTTTATATATATATATATATATATATATACATACATACCGTAAATCCTCGAGTATAGTCCGCCCTTAAGTATAATACGCAGGGGATTTTTAGGGGGCTGTACCTCTGAAAAACCTAAACCTTGTGTATAATATGCACCCCTTCTCTAACTTGAGTCAAGGAGGTCTATATAACGTCCTTGGTTTGTAAACGTATATACGGTAACGTTCTTTATTATTATTGTATATATAACATAATGCAAACATGTAGCTTTTTTGTGCACTTTGCAGAAAATAAAGAAATAACAGTAATAATGTCAGTGAAAAATAGATATTAAGTAAATTGCCTTTACATATTTATCACTGAGAAAATTTTGCTTAGAAAATATTTTTCATTTTTAACCTCGTATATAGTACGCACTGGAAATATTGACCTTTAAATTTTTGGGAAAAAGTATGGATTATATTTGAGGATTTACGGTATATATACACACACACCTTGCAGATGCTGCACACTTTGTGTAGCACAGTGTGATACTGTAAACATACTGCATTCTTTCTGTTGTTCAGTCTATTTCTGTATAACTATACATGCTGTACACCTGTGAATATTGTACACTGCAACATACATGCATGTAGTGCAGTGTGACCATCTGAACATGTTGCACTCTTATAACTGTGTACACTTGTGGTGGATGCTGCACACTGCAATATGCATGTACATGAGGCAGTCTGACTGTTTCAACATGCTGCACTCTTTCCACTGTCCTGCACAACTGTGAGCATCATACACTGCAACATGCAAGTACATGGTGCAGTATGACAGTCTGAACATGTTGCACTCTTTCCACTGTCCCCCTGTACACCTGTAGATATTGCCTGTATAACATGCATGTTGTAGTGTGCAGCGTCCATGTGTGTGCAGTCAGCACATGTGCTCTCTCTCTCTCTCCACTGACAAGTACACACTACAACATGCATGTATGTGGTGCAGTGTAGCAGTTTGCACATGTTGCACTCTTTCCACTGTCCTGTACACTTATAGATATTGTACACTGCAATCTGAACATGTTGCACACTCTCCACTGTCCAGTTTATTTCTGTAAACTGTAGATACAACAGATTGCTGAAATACTTCTGATGGAGTGCTTGCTCCATTTAATTAAATCCACAACGACAGTAAACCACTCTACACCATCATTGAGCCACTAAAAATACTAACAAAATCTCCCTCAAATAATTTGCTGGCTTTAAAAGAGAACTCACTGAGATCTTGTGATGCACAATGACCAAAATATCTTTTGGTCATTGAACATCCAGGACTCATCTGGCCCAAATAACAACAACGAAAACAACTCTGAGGTGCATTGAAATACTATATGAAACCTACAACAATTACAACAATCTGAATGGAAGTGAAAATGGTCAAGTTTTAGATAAAATAAAAAAGAAGACCCACTACTGATAAATACTTTTTTTTTTACTGGATTGAGGCCATACTGGAGTATTGCCGTCATCATTATATGTAAACACTCTCACCCAACTTCCCTAAGTCAAATTTGAAAAATTTCTAAAATTACCAACTGAAAAAATAATCAAAATGTGTGTGTGTGTGTGTGTGTGTGTGTGTGTGTGTGTGTGTGTGTGTGTGTGTGTGTGTGTGTGTGTGTTTATATGTGAGGGTGCTGAAAAGTTCCTGGCCTTGGATAAAAGAAAATACAGGAGGGTCAGTTAATTATGATTTTATTCAACATATTCCACTTTCAGATTCACACACTTATTGCAGTGGTCCTTCAGTTTTTCTAAGCCCTGAAAAAGAACACGGAAGGTTTGGCCTCCAATCAGGCCTTCTTGCAATAGCCTGAAAGCCAGGAATTTTTCAGCAACCTTGTATATATACACACACAGACACACACATATCCATTCAAGTATCTTCTCCACCTACTTTTCCTGAGAGGTTCATGTGGGTAGAGACTTATGGTCTTGTCAGAAGCAGCCATCATTAGACTTTCTGGCTGTATTCCAAGTATGACCACCTAAGACTATAGATATTATCCAGCCATTTTGTTCTTGGTCTACTCCTAGTTCACCAGTCAATTGCTTCGGTGTGAAGAGTCCTTCCTGTGATATTCAAATCACTTGCCTGTAGTACCAGAGCCTGATCTCTCAATGTGGAAAGGCAGTGACTCAACCTGAAGAGTCCCCTGTCAAGTAACGTTGCTCCACACACCCAACAATGAACCCCATTTCAGCTACTTGTTTTCATTGTACTCATTATATGTGAAAGTACATGGCTTAGTAATTAGAGTAATTACCTCACGACTGTAAGGTCATGAGTTCAATTCTCAGCAGCATGTTGAGTCTGTGAGCAAGACAAGTTATTTTATGTTGCTCCAGTCTATGTAGCTGCCAAAAATGAGTTGTACCAGTAATTCAAAGGGCCAGCCTTGTCACATTCTGTGTCATGCTGAATCTCCCTGAGAACTACGTGGAGTGCTCAGCCACTTGCACATTAATTTCCCAAGCAGGCTATTCCATTAGTCAGATCAATTGGAACCCTCGTTATTGTAATTGACAGAGTGTCAGTTTACTCATTATATATATATATATATATATATATATATATATATATATATATATATATATATATATATATATAAATATATAGAAGTATTACTGCTGTTATTAATAGTATTAATATGGTAATAATAAGGTGGCTAGCAAGTTCACACCATTACAGGCACAATATAAGGTAAATTAAGATTCAATAGGGTATATAAGACCACTTGCTAAAATCAGAGTCAATGCTCCAAAACCCACCATAAACTCACGATAAAGATACACACAAGCAATGCAATGAACATATGAGAAATAGGCTTACCTTTGCATTGAATACAGTAAGTAATGTATATTTCAATATCAATTGATTTCATGTTTTGCATGACAAACATACTCTATGATCTTCAGTTGAAAATAACATTTTAACATCTATTTCTAAAATATTCACAACGTTAGCTCTCATGTATGTTCCTTACTTTAAACACACACACACAAATACATAGGAATGTTCCTACTATTAGCCATGATGTCTAATGACATCTTTGGAATAGAAACACCTTTACCTGTTCTTTAATTTACAACCTCATTCTGCTATCCACCTTCCATGAGTGACAGATTGTAATCACACCCACTTCACTATGTTTAGATGTTGGTAATTCTAATTAGAGATTTCACTTGTTGATGATCTGTTGATTAATCAACATGTCACTGTTCACTTGTTTGTTTGGTTAGCTTGATGAATTGTAAGTTTCATAACATATTACATTATTGTTCAAATGTTGTGCATACAGCACACCAGACTGAACTATAATTACATCACAGTAAAAACTCTTAACGAAACGATTGTAGTAATACCAGGTAATCCATTCATCTGTTTTTATTGTGTGTGTGTGTGTGTGTGTGTGTGTGTGTGTGTGTGTATAGTGTAAAACTGGTGGCTTATTTTAATATCTGATTTATGTTTTAAATTCTATAATATTAAACACACTGGTGATTCTCTCAAAAAAACCTTAACTTTGTGAATAACATTTGAAGCTAAAGTGTAGACTATGTAAAATAGGCAATAGTAACCCTGTATTGATAAGTACAGACTCTGTAAAAGTGCTATAGTAGCCTTTGAAATTGACATTTAATATTTGCAACATTGTAGTGAAGTTCTAAAAGCAAAAAAATTTGATAAAATATTGCAGACATTCTCATAGAAGAAAAAAATGTTGAAGACATTCCAATAAATATACATCTACATGTTGCCAATATCTTTTTCTAGTGAAAATTTCAATATGATTAAAATGAATAAATTAAATAACTAACTTGCATAACTTAAGCTAGAGCTTCAACGAGGTGTAAGTTGTGATGGAAGAAGGTATGAGTTTTTGATGTGAGAATAAAGGAACTGGAAATTTAAAGGGCTCTCCATGAGTAATAAAGAAAGTTAAATAGTAATTTTGGTGCAAATGTAATTAAGCCACTGTCACAAGAAATTAATTAAAATTATTTTTGCAGTGCGAAGACAGACTGATTAGCTGAATGATCAATTAAGGTTATGAAAGGATAATAAGAGGAAACAACTCTAAAATTTTACTGAAAATTAGAATGTGGTAAAGTAGTAAGTTTGAACTAGGCAGCATGGTGAGATAACTCTAGATAGGTTTCAGCCATTTCAAACTGCCTCAATGACCCATAATCTTTACCAGTGTTATTGAGTATTTTCAGGGTGAAACCTGGGGTTGCTGCTATCACAGACAAGCTGAATATTGGCCACCTCTTCAGATAGAATTTTTGCTAAGCTTTCTCAAGAGAAAAGAAATATGAAAATGGAGAAATAAAGTATGTTCTACCATAATAAAAGCTTCGAATCTTTTCATTAATATAACTAGAAGAAGGAGAGTGGGGGAGAATGAGAGAAATTGTATTTACATAATTGACAATGATTTCAATATAATTTTCTTACAAATATGAAAAGGAAAATGAGTGGTGAAAGAAAGTCCAGGGTGTTGCACAGATCACCTGAAGATGCAACAATTTGCAAAGAATTTTCACATTCTCTCTTTATTTTATATTATTTATTATTTTCATATTTTACTCTTTGTATTTGGCAGATCCTAAACATGATGTGGCATCCAAAGCAGCTGGCATGATTGCCAGAGTTATTACTAGTCCATCAAGAACTGAGTTGATTTATATTCCAAAAATTTATATCTGTATTGCCCATAGGGAGCTAAATGTAGAGGGGACAAACAAGGACAGACAAAGGGATTAAGCTGATTACATAGATCCCAGTGTGTAACTGGTACTTACTTAATCGACCCTGAAAGGATGAAAGGTAAAGTTAACCTCCATGGAATTTGAACTCAGAACATAACAGCAGACAAAATACTGCTAAGCATTTTACCCGGCGTGCTAACAACTCTGCCAGCTCACCACCTTAAATATACCATGAATGTGAATGGAATTACAAAAGAAGATAACCTGAAGTCTGAATTTACTTGTTTCATTCATTGGGCTTGCAGCCATGCTGTGGCTCCACCTTGAACAATTATTTATTAAATATTTATTAAATTTGGTACTTATTCTATAGGTACCTTTTGCCAAACTACTAAGCTATGGAGATGTAAACAAACCAACACTGGCTGTTAAGAGGTGGTGGGAGACAACATAAACACAAAACCACAGAGACACATACATATATAACAAACTTCCTTATAGTTTCTTATTTCTTTATTGCCCACAAGGGGCTAAGCATAGAGGGGACAAACAAGGACAGACAAAGGGATTAAGTCGATTACATCGACCCCAGTGCGTAACTGGTACTTAATTTATCGACCCCGAAAGGATGAAAGGCAAAGTCGACCTCGGCGGAATTTGAACTCAGAACGTAACGACAGATGAAATACCGCTAAGCTTCCTTATAGCTTCTGTCTATAAAATTCACTCACAAGGTGTTGATCAGTCTCAAGCTATAGAAAAAGACACTTGCCCAAGGAAATGGGCCCAAAACCACAAGATTCCAAAGCAAGCTTCTAATCCACACAGCTATGCCTTTATATCAATTTCATTTGACTGATTGTTGGGTCAAATTTTGGTGGAAGGAAACGTAATAAACTGGAACAACCAAATCTATTACCGCTGTTTATCTTACTGGTTTCAGACTGTTAAAATTAAAAACAAGCACTGGTGAGGTTTAAAATGAGAACATTCACACAGCACTGGTGTAAGCAGTGCTGTTAAAATAAGGAATACAAAACTGTATGATGTAGACTAAAACTACTTCTATAGAGTCTAGATTGTACCTTGGTAAATATAGGTAAGTTACTACCGTCATAGGCAAGTTACTGCCAACATATTTAATGTAAGAAGCATAGAAAAATTACTAGAAAGAATTCTGGGATGAACAAAAGATAGTTACTAATTAAAGACTAACATTTTAATTATTCAACAAGACAGGAGCCAACTTGAAATGTTTCCATCTTATTTGACCACTTCAGTGAAACAGACTTCATAGTCTCTGCTGATGCAATGATCATTGAAATATGAAGTAAATGTACAATATTGTAGATAAATAGGTGTAGAAGTTAGCATATTCTAAAGAATATGTTAGTTAGATACCATTATCATCATCATAATCATGTTACATTCAATTCTCATGCTAGCATGAATTGGACAGGTCATCACAGACCAAATCAATTCTTAACTGAAGTCAATATTCTCTTCAACTGTTAGTGACTATATCTAACTCAAGAATTTCATTTGACATGTCCTTTCAATCACTAATTCTTTTACAAACTGTGTTAAGTATCTTTTTTCATAGCACCTGCATTAAAGAGGTCGTTTTGTCTTTGACAAGACTGAAGAGTTATCTCAGCCATATGTTTGTTCAAAATGAACATGCTCTCCACATGTAAATAACAGTCTAGTTCTTGCCAATATATTTAACCATTTAGTATTTAAACCAGCCATATTTGACCCAAATATTCTACATGTTTTATGTTCAAACTGATCATGTCCAGCCTCTCACACCAACCTACAATGTCCTTCTAAAAATAAACAATCACATCATCAAAATCTCGAAGATACAAAATAATACATGGTCAATTCAAAACAATGTGAATGAAAAAGTATTACATTTAACAGAATAATTTGAATGCTAAAGCATGTGGTATGAAAAGTGAATTAAAATACAATTATGCAATGAGAAAAGGATATTTAGTTTACGAGAACTAATTAATACATTAATAACAGCTTACTTCAGTATTGATTTATGATGGAAGACAATGACTGCCAGTTGGACAGGTTGAGAGGATGGGAAAATACCTAGACTAAGAAGGGTGTCCATGGAAGGATTCACTTTGAATCAATTCTCCCAACAGTAGTGGTCACCATGCCTTGATGTGAACAAATACAATGGAAGTCTATCATCAGTTGATAGGAGAATTGAGATTAGAGAATTTTTAGCATGAAATTGAAAATATATTTCCTTTAAGGTCAATACAGGCAAAAATTTGGCAATAATTATACTTTAAACATGAACATTGAAACAAATGTTCGAGTGTTTAAAAGAATGACGTTTTGGAAAAAATAGAATTACAAGAGAAAAACATAGTTTTCTCTTGAGAGTTTTGCACTAAAGAAATAGAATGGATCTGGGATTATGAGAATATATTTACACAGCTGTTAGATATAGAGATGAAGATATTATCTTTAGCTAAATAAAAACTTGAAGACGTAGCTAGACTGATCTTCCATCAGTCAATATTAACCATGCATCTGCACATATTTGTGCAGGTCTGAGCAAGACTTTTTGATGAAAACTAGCACTTGTCCATGTATGGAAGTCTCTTCTCTCTATGCTATTGATGTTTGTCCAAGGAAAAGGCCACTGACTTGGGCCGATACAGCTTGGCAACAGTAACATTGCAAGTGTTGTTGTCAGAACAAGTTACATCTTTCTATTTCACTGATTTTTATCCAAGAGAAAAGGTTACCAACTTAGTCCCATACAGCTTGGCATCAATATATTGCTGGCGTTGCTATCAGAATACAAAGAACCAGGAAAGATATTGCAAGGCATTTCTTACCTGATCTAACAGTTCTGCCTATCAACTCTGAAAGGATAAGAAGCAGAGCTGACTTCAACAGGATTTGAACCCAGAGCGTAGAGAGCTAGAGCAAATACCACAAAGTATTCTATCCATCACTGTAATGACTTTGCCATTTGACCTTAGACTGATTTTCACAACAAATGGCATTACAAACAGGATTCAGATGAGCATTGACTGATCCTAACTTTGTCTTGATGTGGCTGCAATGTTTTATGGTTAACTCTCAAACCAAGAAACTGAATGACTCTGATAAATGTCATTAATTGACGAAGATAATAAAATTATTTGTACTGGGGTTAGATCATCATCATCATCATCATCATCGTTTAACGTCCGCTTTCCATGCTAGCATGGGTTGGACGATTTGACTGAGGACTGGTGAAACCGGATGGCAACACCAGGCTCCAGTCTGATTTGGCAGAGTTTCTACAGCTGGATGCCCTTCCTAACGCCAACCACTCAGAGAGTGTAGTGGGTGCTTTTACGTGTCACCCGCACGAAAACGGCCACGCTCGAAATGGTGTCTTTTATGTGCCACCCGCACAAGCCAGTCCAGGGGCACTGGCAACGATCTCGCTCGAAAATCCTACAGGAGCCAGTCAGGCGGTACTGGCAACGGCCACGCTCAAAATGGTGCATCTCATGTGCCAACCGCACAAGAACCAGTCCAGGGGCACTGGCAACAATCTTACTTGGCTTGCCGGGTCTTCTCACGCACAGCCCATTTCCAAAGGTCTCGGTCCGTAGTCATCGCCTCGGTGAGGCCCAATGTACGAAGGTCTTGCCTCACCACCTCAGCCCAGGTCTTCCTGGGCCTACCTCTTCCACGGGTTCCCTCAACTGTTAGGGTGTGGCACTTTTTCACGCAGCTATCCTCCTCCATTCTCACCACATGTCCATACCAGCGCAATCGTCTCTCTTGCACGCCACAACTGATGCTTCTAATGTTCAGCTTTTCTCTCAAGATACTTACACTCTGACGGGTATTCACATTGACATTACACATCCAACGGAGCATACTGGCTTCATTCCTTGCGAGCTTACGTATGTCCTCAGCAGTTACAGCCCATGTTTCACTGCCATGTAGCATGGTTGTTCGTACGCATGCGTCATACAGTCTGCCTTTTACTCTGAGTGAGAGTCCCTTTGTCGCCAGTAGGGGTAAGAGCTCTCTAAACTTTGCCCAGGCTATTCTTATTCTAGCAGCTACACTTTCAGCGCACCCACCCCCACTACTAACTTGGTCGCCCAGATAGCGGAAGCTATCGACTACCTCTAGTTTTTCACCCTGGAATGAGATAGAAGTTGTTTCCTGTTTGTTTGCAGTCTTTATTGCACCTGAACATCTGCCACAAACAAAAACTAACTTGCTAGTTAACCTGCCTTTGATGTTGCTGCACCTCTTATGTGTCCATAGCTTGCACCGGGTACATCTTATAGAGTTACTACCTACTCCTTTTCTACATACTGAGCAGGGCCATCTACCTGAAAAGAAAATGCCAATAATAATTCATTTGAAGCAGCTAGAAGCTGAGGGTTTTAAGATACATGATGAAGTTGTTAGAAACAATATGTGACCTGCAATGAAGGATCCTGAAAGAACCAGATCTAAATCCCTTCGTCAAGAATAGTCAGAGACTCTTTTGTAACAGTTGCATTGCCTTTATGATGAGTATCAATACTGTGAGTGAGATAAATTTAGTGAAAGCAATTAAAGCCTTGAACAGAAATTGATACAAATGAGACTTATTGAAGGTGTATACCAGACACCACATACATAGAGGAGGCAGGAAAGTAGATTTCTAGATGATAAATTCTCAATCTTTTTGAAATTTTAGTAGATTTGAGATAAAAAAAAACATTTCTGGAGTACTTTGGATAAAAAATTTTTTTTAACATTTCAAGTTATAAATATAGAAAAAAAATTGTAAAAAAATCACTGTTTGCATTGTATTATCAATCATATTTGTATATAACAAAAATTATTAATAACCTTCAAACATTAATATGGATTTAGAAACACTGCTCTAAATACATGTTTGAATTTTATCCAACAACAGGAAATGATTTGTTGCAACAGAGCCAGTATTTCTCATGGAATACAACCTATTTTTTTTTTTGTCTCTGATGTATCTCATGTGAACCAACAAAAGATGTTTCTAAAGTGTAAATTGTTGCTATGAATAAAGTGTTTGTTAAAGGAAAATGTCCTACATTTGAGAAGATATGCAAATTGTGCAATGAACAAAAAAAGAAAAAAAATCTTTCTAAGCTGTTTTCAATGAGTTTGAAAGATATGAAAATAAAATGGAGGACATGATGAATAGCAAATTGGTAGTCTTTAGAATATCACAGAGAATGATTTGCACTATCAGTTCCAAATCTCTGCACTGCATGTTCAAATTTTGCTGAGGTCAATTTTTGCCTTTCGTCCAGGGATCAATAGAGAAGCACCAATCCAAGGCAATGGGTTGGTGGAAATGTAAGAATAATGAACCAGATGCCTTGTGGTATTTTTGTTCTGACTTTTGCATTCTTAGTTCAAATCCCACCACGTCTCTTCTTGGATGGTAGACTTAACCTGCCAACTAATGTAACACCACAATCTGACACTTGATGTGCTTTTAGAAAAGTGTACTTTGTTTCAAGCTTTCGGGCTAAGTTTGAAGATGCTTTTTCTCCCCACCTCATACAAGTCTTGAGGTCCTATAATGGATCATGGGTACTGACTTCCCATCTAACTAAAAGATGAAGAAATAATTTAGATAATAAGACACCAGACATAAAAACTAATGTATTTGAAAGACAATAGAAAGACTGTCTTTCTCTAAAGTTAAATGACATCAATTTAAATATGTAACTGGATAAAGAAACTGAATGTATATTAATTCTTTAGAACTTTTAGTCATTCATTGATCATTGTCTTTGTTTTAAAATCTATTTTTCCATACTTGCAAAGGTTGGATGGAATTTGTTGAAACAGCATTTTTATGACCAGGCATCCTTCCTGATGCTGAAACCTTGTCTGTTTCCAAGCAAACTAATCAAAGATTGCATGATAGTGACACTCATTTACGACTATTACATGAAGCCGAGATAGGAAACAGTAGCACACACACACATACACTTATATATATATATATATATATATATATATATATATATATATATATATATATATATATACTACCCATTGTGACATCATGTGACCTTCCTTGACCAATTGCAGCCCACCTTTCAGTAACCATCTTGGACTTCCTGTACCTCTCCATTCATTTGGATTCTCACCAACCTGAAGAAGTAGGTTCCATTAAGGGCTTCAGAAATTGAAATAGCATAGAATCTGAATCAAACTGTTTTGAATAACATATGTATATAAAAAATAAAATTTAAAGTGACAAAGCACAGAAATCTTGTTTGTGTAGATAAAGATTATTTAATCCATTACAATATGTACAGAGTCGACTGGTTTTGCTTCACTAATTATGACTCAATGTTATGAAATCATAATAAGTTTTTGATTTAATCTTGCATAGAAGATATGAAACAGTTTTGCTAACAATCCTGCCAACTTGTTGTTTACTGATATATAAAATATTGATAATACAGCACTTATCAAATATATGCATACCATACTTCAAATCATGTAAATTTCTGATTCAGATATATATTCATTAGTAGTTACATAGTTTTGAAAAATGATAGAATGTGGTTTATCATAGCGTCTTCTATTTCCATTGCTTTCCGTTGTTACACAAAAATCTCAGGTGAGGATTTATGTACAGTAATCTCTCTACTATTGCTGGTGTTACATTCCAAAACACTCTGTGATAGGTGAAAATCCATGACGTAAAAACAGTACTGTACTGTATTTTTTTTTTTAATAATTTGCAAATATTTATTTTATCATAAATGCAAAACAACATCTTGTGGGAATCAACATTAGCTTTAATAATAAACCACAATAAATGAACCGTAATATGGTAAGGGATTACTGTATATATATATATATATATATAGCGTTATAAAGTAGACATAAATAAAATTTATTCAGATTTGTTATTCCACTGCAAATATTAGCTGGGGTAAACTTGTCCAAAAACTTTTAAGGGTTTCTTAGAAAACAAATTTCATCTCTTAGCACAAAGCCACCAATACCACTCAGACTTTGTAGTCTTGCAAGCTGCATCATGACCTCACTAACACTGATGATATGAGAAAAGCTGTAAAAGTGGTTGGCATTAGGAAGGGTATCCACCCTTAGAAATCATGCCAAAGCGGACACTGGAGTATGATGCAGTCCTTGGACCCATCACATCTCTGTAAATCATCCCATGCCAACAGGGAACACTATCATCATCATCATTAACATTTAGCATCTGTCTTTCATGCTGGTGTAGGTACGATGCCTTGATAGGAACTGGCAAGGCCAGGGACCACACCAGGTTCCATAGTTTGTTTTGGTTTTGTTTCTATGGCTGGAGGACTTTCCTAATGCCAACCACTCCACAGAGTGTACTGGGTACTGGGTGCCACCATCACCAGTGGTTTTTACATGACACCTTGCATATTAAATAGTAGTGGTGGTGGGCATTCATGGTCTAAAAGCAATAGAACCATGTACACACAGGTCATGTCCACCGATTGAAGTATTAGATGGTGGCTGATGATCAAGGTGATCACAACAAGAATTCTAAATAGTGGAAGTTTCCCTCAAACGGTAAACAAAAATTGTTTTGGAGTGACTGATTATGTCCAAGAATTCCATAATGATATATTTTCTTGGTTAAAGAAAATTGGATACGTTCCATACAAGATGCAACATTATCAGTTGCAAGTGTAAATTTAAAGAAAGCCATCCAACTTTTAATTAAGAAGAAACAAGGTGAGTTTGTCAAATTGAGACATTTTCTTGTTATGGAAAGGAAGTGGTTTGATTTGGGAAGGACATATGTGTTTAGTGAAAGCGTAAAAGAGAGAGTGGGAGAGAGGGAGGGAGGGAGAGAGAGAAGAAGAGAAAGAGAATGGGAGGGAGAGAGAGTGGAAGAGAGAGTATGTGTGAAGGTGTGTGTGAGTGTGTATCAATGTGTTTGTTTCTGTGTATTTGTGTGTACATGAGATTGTGTGAATGTGTGTTTGTGTAAAAGGCAGTGTTATTGGCATCATCATCATCATACAATGTTACTATTGTTGTGTGACACCCACCACCACCATCCCTGACAAGCTTAATTGAGCAGACATTTGGCAGAGAAGTAGTTTGGTCAAACAACTTGGAACGGATTTTATAATCAAGGCCATTCCACCTATGGCCATCAAATCATTAGTTCAGTTACAATACATCAAGGAATACACTATCTGACAAGTATTTCTGTTTTTAAGAAAGTAGACAGTGGTTCGAAGGAGAGTCGGCTGCTATTTAGTGGTGGTGGTGGTGGTGGTGGTGGTGGTGGTGGTGGTGGTGGTGGGTTAAGTGGTTGTAACTCTGCACTGTTTCACATGCAAAATAATTAGGCAGCCACACTCGTTTAAAAACAAATTCATCATCACAACCATCACTATCACCATAACCACAACAAATAACCACCACCACCACCACGCCCATCACTACCTCTAAGTCAACCACCACCACTGACTACCACAATCACCACTACCACTATCATCATAAGCATAACTAATATTATCACCACATGACCACCACCACCAACAACAACAACACTAATCAATCTTATGTTACCAACTTTGTGCCAGTCCTCCACCAATTTCTCTCATCTCTGCTTTATTGGCACACATATAAAACCAAATGCTTCCACAACAGACAGAAGTTGAACCTATGGAATATAGGGATGGTAAGTGAATTATAGATTCTACTGTCTTCCAGATGGAATGGTAATCAATGATAGAATGGTTGAGTGAGAGTGGAGTAAGAAGAAATGTGAATGAAGCTAATTACATAATAATTAATTGCTGACAGTATTGGTTAATTGGCCTTTACTAGAATAATGATTACAGCTCCTTTGCATAACCCTTTAGCATTCAGATTATTCTTCCAAATGTAATGCTTATTTATTCACATTATTTTGAATTTTAATCATTCATTATATCATAGCTGTGACATTTCAATGATGGATTTGTTTATTTTTTAGAATGACATTGTAGGGTAGGTGTGAAAGGCTGGATTTCACCAGTTTGAACATAAAACAGGTAGGATATTTTGGCCGGAAAAGGCCAGTTTAAATGCCAAAGGGTTAAACCTGATTGTGTGTATATATTGTTATCACTATTGTTGTCATCATGATGATCATCTCCACCACCATCATCATTGTTATCATCAACTTGATCATCATTTTATCATCACCATTTTTATGTCCATTTTTCCATTCTGGCACAAGCTGGCTGATACTCTTCCAGCACAATATCTTGCCAATTTCTTGCAGCCTTTTGTCATCTCTTTTGTAAGGTTCAGCATTCTTAGAACAGCTTTCACTACTTTTCATATTTTTGTTGGTATCTATTCTTCTAAAGGTTCCTTCCACTTGGCTATCTTGGCACTTCTTTACCCAACTGTCATTTTCCATATGCATTACATGTCCATGCCATCTCATCCATTTCTGTTTTGCCATATCTAATTCCCCTTAAACTCCATTTTTCTCTTACCCCATTTATCCATCCAGACTAACATTACTAGTAAAGTATATTCACCAAATTTCTCTCCTGCCTTTCCACACAATCCATAATCAATACGATATTAGACTTTGTCTAATCATACAATTGGCATGTAAATGTAGAAATACACTTATATATATATATATATGTATGTATATATATATATATATATATATATATATATATGTGTGTGTGTATATATATATATATATATATATATATATATATATATATATATATATATATATATATATATATATATGTATGTATGTATCTGCCAGCAGAGTTAATAACTCCATCCCACTTTTACTCTGGCTGCTATATTTTCTAACAAACTACCCCACTGCTAATTAGGTCACATAGGTAAGAGAAGCTATCAACTACTTCTAAGGAACATTAGAAGTTATCATCATCATCATCATTTAATGTCTGTTTTCTCTGCTAGCATGGTTTCTACAGCTGGATGCCCTTCCTAATGCCAACCACTCCAAAATTGTAGCAGGTGCTTTTTACATGCCACCAACACAGATGCCAGTTATGAAACACCAGCATTAACCATAGCTATGATATATTGCCAAAGATCTTGGTCATTTATCACTGCCTCTGTGAGGCCCAAAGTTCGAAGGATGCCTTTTATGTGCCAGTTCTGCAACACTGGCATTGGCCATGATTACATCTTCACTTAGCTTCACTCAAGATGGGTCTTCTCAAGCATGGCATATCACCCAACGTTTGAATCTGAAAGAATTTATCTCATTACTATTATTACTGCTAGCAGCTCCTTTTCATTTTGCAACATACAAATGTCCTCCTTCTCTGCCAACCTGCCAAGGATTTTACAACACCACTCTTGTACACCTATAATTTACATTGATTACACTGTCTGAAATTCCTTTCTCTGAGGATCCAACCAAAATTCTAACAGATACAGGCATACTTCAACTTACGTTGTTTTGAGTTAATGTATATACTCATGGACAGGTCACACCAGTGGATAGATCACCCCCCCCCCTTTAGTCTGGGGTTGTCAAAGTAGGTATTTCCAGTTGACTAGCAGATAGATCACACAATCTGGGGAGTTACAATGGCCTTTTTATAACGTAAATATAACTAATATTTGTTATATATTATCAAATATTCACCTTTATTTCAAAACTTTGCTTACAAATATTGAAACATTTTTTGCAAAAGTGGCTTTATGACAGCAATCTAATTGATAAATCAACTCAATTACTGATATGCCAAAGTCTACTTCAGATCCTTTTGATGTTGAGTGGATAGGTCGCACCCTTGATTTTTATCAAAAGTTTTGGTAAAAAAAAAGTGCAACCTATCCATGAGTATATACTGTACATCATTTTTAACTTTATGTCATTTTTCTAAAGAAAAAAATGGAGAAAATAAATTTCACCTTCAATTGATTTATTTGACTTTACATCACCTTCAACAAGTTTATTTAAAAGCATAAAATTTTTTTTTAAAAACACCTAAAAAACGATACTGAAATGGTAAAATCAAATAAAATGCATCTGAAAATATATGCAAACCATTTATTAAAACAGATATAAGCTAATAATTTTTTTTAATGTGTTTTCATATTACATAATTTTTCAAGTTAAATCACATGTCTTGGAACTAATTACCAACTTATGTTTAGATATGTCTGTA